>NC_090888.1:14354405-14364405 GCF_036669925.1 Montipora capricornis | reverse complement strand
TGTTCACACTATCTCGTTACGGCTTCGATGTGGCATGGCGTTCTGCGGTTAAGCCCTAGTGAAGTCCTTTACTAGATCTTGTCATCCTTTGTCATGTTCATTAAAGAAGATGGTCACTCCAAAATGGTACTTTTTCACCGTCTCAAAGAATAGTAGGAAGTTAGTGTTATTTTAGCAGCCTGGCGGCATGCTCATGACGTCACTGAGTCCAACCTGAAGTTTAGAGGGAAGCTTTAACCGTGAAACTGCTAAGGTTCCTCTCCGTTTTTCAGTCATGCCTTTTTGTTCACCAACAAAAATTGCGTAGATAGGTCAGACAGAGACAACAAAGGAGGAATTTCTTTTAATTGTCTCCCGGTAAAGAGAAACAACTTAGCGAAGCCACTTGCTAATCAAGTTTGGCCGAGACAAGAAGTTCTCGCCAAAGGAGGAACATTTGTTTGTTCAGCATCACTTCACCGACTGTTTCCTTGACGCACGAAATACAGTTCGTGTTGTTCACATTTCCGAGAGAAACATGGCTTACCCCAAATCCCCAAAGGATCTTAGCAGAAAATTTTCTGTCTAATAAAGAGGAGCAAGAACAAGATTGTTTGTTCGTTTATGAAATGTTTTTCATTATCATGCTCAATGTACAATCTGACCCAATTCGCGTGAAAGTTTTTAATTGACAATTTTTCTTGCATACTTGTATTGTCTTTTGTTGTTTTTAACACCCCCTTCCATGTAGTTGTACACTTTTAGTTACATTTCTTCACAATGAACTTTATAATTACTGAAGCACTCGTATGGTGGAAAAGTCGTTCTAAATCAGTACGTTTTAAGACCCTTATTGAGCATTTGGCGCTTCCCTTTTGAAAATATCTCACTTTGTTCGAAAGACATTTTTGCAAATTAAAAAAAAAAAAAGGATTGCTAAACCCTATGTAGTTTCCATCAGCCTCCAGTAATTGTTTTCATATGATAGAAACCACACAGTATGGATTGACTGCTCTTTTCTTTCTCCCCAGTTAATTGTATATCCACCCAATATACCGGTACCGTCTGGAGGCTGCGTAGATGTAGTTTCTGAAAATAAACAAAATTTAGACTGAAGTTAATTAAGATGCATTTCTACAAAGCAACTGTCATTATTATAGACCATCAGTGTACTGTTATATTCGTTGTTGACTACTATTTAACTGCTAGTGTCCTTTTTCATTTCCCATGGGAGTTAAAAAAAATATCAAGGTTCAGCTGCAGCAGCCATTTAATAAGGGATGCTTATTCTTAAGTCAAATAATAATAATAATATAATAACTTTTAATATTAAGTCTTATTAAGACTAATTGAGAAGATTACAAATGAAATCAGAACAAATCAAATCTTGGTTTTTGAGGAGAAGGGAAAACCGGTGTACCCGCGGAAAAACCTCTCGGAGCATAGATGAGAACCAACAAACTCAACACACATATGGCGTCGAATCCGGGAATCGATTCCGGGTCATAATGGTGGAAGGTGAATGCTCTCACCACTGCGCCAGCTCTGCTGAGGTAAGGAGATGTTGTCTATTCATGAGAACAGACTTTGACGAAAAAAATATCAGTAGTAATAAAACGCATCGAAGTTACGGTTACCAAAAAAAAAACGATTTAGTTAAAAAATTCTAAAATTTACAAACGAAATAAAAAACCTAAATAACAGACAGCGATCTGTTGTGCCTTAAAACCGCTAGTTTTCGGAGTTTTGGCGGAATAAAATGTTGCCAGAAGTGAATGCTTGCCAATTAGCTAGATCTTCTGCGCCGCCAGTTTGCTTTCGTAGCAGTGGTCACACATAATTCTTCCTAGTAATGTAAGCTTAGCTAAAAAACGGCAAAGCGAATCAAGCTACTAGAGGATATTAAAAGCACAAAAGCTGCATTAAGTTAGACTTTTATTTGCCTCATCATTTACAGATTTATCATACTACAGCCCTAACCCTCTTAAAAGCATGTATTATATACATTGTCTAACATATAAAGATTGGGCTTCCTGTGCATTTCCGTGTGAAATCTACTCCCCCCTAGCCAAAATCCTAGATCCGCCCTTGTGAGTTGTATGGAGGGAATGCATGCAGTTTGTTTTACTAGAGTTTTTTTATTAGAGTAGAAAGTTGAAAACAATATTCAAACAAAAAGATTCATCTATGAAAATTTTACATTTTTTTCAGTTTAGTGCATTTGTGCGTGCGTTGATAAGCAATTATTAAAATCATTTCCGTGCCCGGTTGGGAAAAATAAATGGTACGGGTTTTGGGTCGGTCGTGCGGTAAAAAACTGTGACCGAGGTCTTGAAAACACCGTCTTCCCAGCCGGCAAATAACATATATATCAAGAGAACATTAACAAAAAAAAAACTGCAGCAAGACTTTGTAAATTCATCCCATCATTTATGATAAAGGATTTAAGTCGTAAAAATTCACAGTAATTTATCTCGTTGTTATCTTAAAGACATGTTAAAAGATCAGCTTTCTAAAACAAGCGGTTGGCAGTTTCACACATGACTTTTCGGGCCCGAAAAGTTATCGGGACGTTCGAGAATCGGGCCCCAGATCTGCAAGTAGCGGTTATGGACCCGCCTGAAAGTGAGTGTTCTTTTGATTAAGGTAATAAAATTCTTCTGCAAATTTTTGCAAAAAACGTTTACGGAAACTCAAGATTTACTTTTCTTTTTCTACTTATTTTAATACGAGAATTCATAACTGGTAAACTTTGGCCATGCATAAAAAGAAGGAAAAATCTTCTGAAGCCTTGTAGTCAAGTAAACTTCTAACAATGCGTTTCCCAACCAAGTAGTGTTACATGTACTTCTTAATTTAATTAAAGTGGCACCTCCTTTGTGAGAGAGCCGCCCATTCAAACTGTCAAATGGAAGAAAAAGAACTACGAAAGAAACAACGCTTTACGAAAGGCCACAGCGTGTGCTTTAAACATCTTTAATTAACTGAAGCTTGAGTCTGACTTTGCTTTTTCTCCTTATAAAAAAGTTAACTCGATAATTCCATGAGTTCCTAGTGCGTGATTTAAGCTTCTGTCAGAAAGGAGTTGATATTCGCATCTAGCTTCTTTACGAAATGCCGCCGCGAATGCTTTAAACAACCTTTACTGAAAAAATTAACTGATCTGGACTTTTTCTCAAATAATTATGCTTTACGGTATCGGTCAGTTTTCCTAATCCAAACTCTAAAACTACCTCGATATAAACAGTTTAATAAACTGTAATGTGGGGTCCAAATCGGCTAGCGAATTTGTACCGGTGGTCCAAATTCGCGAGGACACATGCACCGGTGCTTCTGCACAACAAACGCACTCTCTTGCTCTCTTGGAATCCACATCTCTGGCATCTGCACCAATTTACGTTCCGCAGTCTTTTCTGCCTCACTGTTTTCATCACCAGAGACACGATTCCTTCATCAACGCGCTCTGGTTGAAAGCGATATGGCTCAGTCGAGTAGTCTTCATGAAAAAGTGTTATCAGCTGGACTCAATGCCGTCACGAACGGGTTGCTAGGCTGCTATCTATAATCCAAGATGGCGGCCTGCATGTGTGCATTTTTAACAAGGATTTAACAAGCTTAGAAAGCTATTTCAAGATTGAAATCTAGGTTAAAAGCTGTTCTTCTCATGAACTTTCTATTAATCGATTAAAAAAGATTGTCATTTTGGAGTGAACTTCTCCTTTAAGTTCGTCTTTATATGAGCCCGGTTGACCGTGGTAGTCCGGTCTCCGAGATCTCGCCTCACCTCTAAATTCTTTGGAAAGATTTCGATGTGTTCATATGAGAGGGCGGGCTAGCTCGGTTGTCGAGATCTCGGTTCTTTTCAACCGGGATCTCGGTAGTAAGCGGGCTGGAAATTTTGCCTTATGAACACTTGATCTCGGTTATGGAGAAGGAAAATAATACAGTGCATTTTCGTGACAGAACGGACATAACCGAGTTTTCACTTCGATTCTCTTTTCCCTGATGATGAAGCTTGGAATAGTTTCATTTGATAGTTAACGTAAAGTCAAAAGAAATTTGAGGTTGCTTAAACACTGAGAGAAAATCGAGAATTTTTCTCCAAGCTTGGGTAGGATTCACGCCTGAATTGTCGCGGGCTGAAAGTCGCCATATGAAGAAAAAACAATTTCATCTCGGTAGCCGGGATCATTTGAAGAGCCCCTAAATAATGCCATCTCAGCCGGTGATAATCTGCAATTATGCTCTCCCTCTGTATTCTCTAATTCCTCCGATTTACACCCGGACGCTGTGAAAAGACTGTTGGCCGTTTTTATACCAGATGCATTATCCTCCCAGACGAATTATGCGTCAATCGGGTTATTTGACTATTGTAAAGACGGAACGAACTATAGAAGACTCATAATCAGTCTGGAACGAACTTGGGCAAACATTTTTTTCTCTGCGTCTATATAAAGACGAGCACAAGACGCATTATCCGTCTGGATAATTAATCTTCTACTGTGGGGCGACGCACAAGACATACAACGAAAGATATTTTGTCTAAACGGATATTGCTTCCTGTGCCCGTCTTTATACCAGGGACGCATATAAACCTGACGAAAAGCAAATGTTTGCCCAAGTAATGCGTCTCTAGTATAAAACCGCCAATGGCGGGATACTTGTATGTCCAATAACTGTAAAAGAATATGAAAATCTATTCAGGTACGATTTCCAGCCGCATTTAGCGCCCCAGTTCGTTCACAAAAACAGGATCACAAAACTGCTGAATGCCGAGGCAAAATAACCCTGGATTTGTTATAACTGATCTCAAACTGCGTGGATTTTTTTGCGCAAGTGCACTATCTTAAGGTGATTCCTCAGTATCGCACTGCGCATCCTGTACTGCGCATATGATGTGTCAATATTTATAAATTGGTCAATTTTGCGAAATCGTAAGTATGGTGTAAGTCGATCATACGCGCTGAAACAATTCTCAATACACGTGAGAGAAGTTGTGAATGATCCATAATTCGTCACGAATAAGCACGCGCATTCAGAGAACATGGCGAATTTTGTTGTTTCCACTTACGATAATCGAGATAGACAGGTACGATGGTGTTTTACTGTTAAATGAGCACGGTGAGCTATATCTTTTATTGCATAATTTTGTTGTACAAATTATCCCCTTTCGATAAATAAATAATGATAATTTATCGGAAGGAAAATAGACCTAGCAAAAACCGTACACAAAGCCCCTCACCCAAGGATATAAAATTATGATCTTGAAAACAATGACTCGAGAAACGTTTTGAGTCGACGTCGTTTTAAGTTGAGTGATTTTTCCATAAACTTATAAGACTGTGTTCCATATGCTCTAGACTTTCTACCTATCAGGTGTTTTTTCAAGTGCTACTTTAAAAAACCCTCTCGCTTTTAGCTACCACAACATGTACCCTGAGCCGCATGGAAAACCCGCGAGATTAGTATCAGTACAGGCATCAATGGGGTAAGATTGGCCCATTCTATCTCTTATGCAAGCACGGTGACTTATCTTTTTTCTTGTAGTTCTCAAAACAGATTAGTAGGGAACATTCAGGGAAAGTTTCAAAAAAATAGTTCCACAACTGTTTTTTTCTGAGGAATCACCGTAACCGACAGCACCCAGCTGCATTTTAACACTTGGAATACAAACTTCTTATAAGAAACGATTTAGAAATACATGAAACAAGAAATATAAGTGAAAGAAACCGACGTTTCGGTGCATCTTGCGCCATTATCAAGGTTATAAAGATAAAATGCGGTTTGTAAAAAGGCTACGTTAAAAACGAATTTGCATAAAAGAGTGCCAAGCTAATTACATGAATACTTTAGCACGGAGATAATCCGACTGTACATTCAATGCTGGTTTAAGATACTGAATACACAACATTTTATTAACAAGGCAGTCAAATTTGTTCGTGCATTTCTTGATTACATTGAAGCGTGCTAAGAAATTGTTCGGAACAGCAGTGTTATGATCTTTGCAATAATGCCTGTAAATAGATGACGCCTTTTGACGGTGTCCCTCAACGCGCGTGTGAAGGTGGCCCTTTGTGTACCCGACATAACCTGCATCGCACAGGTCACACTTGAATAAATAAACAACGCATTGCTGGGTTACGATGTTAGGCTTGGGCTCACGCAAGCTTAGATCTTGTTTAAGCTTGCGGCTAGTAAACACGGGTTGAATGGTCTTCTGCACCTTGCTACTAAGATCTCTAAGTTGTCGTTTGACAGACACTGCAGCATCCTGCAGCATCTTAGTAGCAAGGTGCAGAAGACCATTCCGGGACTCACTCCCGCTAACCCCGGTTCCAGGCCCATTTTCAGAGCGGGGTAAGAGAAAGTCCCTGAACAGGAGAAGAGAATCGTTGATTCATTCGGCTGGGAAGCGTTGGTGTGGAGAAGTTTTTCCATCTCTAGTACCAAGGGAGCAGTGGCAAGTTGAACGACAAAATGTGAAAGTCAACGACATGGTTACAGTAGCCATCGGGATAATAATGTTGTTCGAGGCAAGTGGTGCATAGTCAGACATCATGGATGGAATCTCAGGCTCAGGACCAGACAGTTGAGTACAAAATGCCAAAGTTAAGAGGAAGATTGTAGATGACGTCGACTTGCATCCACAGTCGTCCTGCTGTTAAAGTTGCGGTCATTTGTCCTGTGGGAGATGAGTATCAAGGCAATATACAAGTACAGTTCTAAAGAGACGGTGTGTAGCATGACTACACCATCAACGGAGCGATGAGTGTTTTGCTAGAAAAAAGAACGATAATTTGATTCTGTTTATTGATTCCTTGATTGACATCTGTTTACCTTGAATAAAATAATTGTATAAATATGAAGTGCGAGTTATAGACGAAATGTGGACTGAAGCGGATTCAAGTGATCCTCGCACTTAACTGGACAATTTTTAAATTGTCCAGTTAAAAGCAATTGTCTCTTAATAGACTCCCGAAAAATTCAGCTGGCTCTAACAGAATTCGAACCCATGAACCTCTGCGATGCCGATGCAGCGCTCTGCCAACTGAGCAATGGGCCTTAATTAAACGACGGCCATTATGAGTCCCGAAGGATTGTTTACCCCACCGAAACTCCTTCCCAAACATTTCAACTCGAGGCTCGGGGTACGAAGTCCATTGTCTATGGCCAATATGGCCGCCGCGCGAATAAGGCCCATGAAGCCACTCAATTGTGAGCAGGGTTTACTCCTAAAACAGCAGTGACTATACAAGGAGCTAAAATAAAATATGAGTACAAATAAAATTAAATGTCAATAAATGTGGCAATAAGAATAAGTAAGAAATAAATAGATTAGATCTACTAAGTAGAATTATACAAATGATTTTATGGCTGCAACAACAATACTCTTGAAATGCTTTATATTAACATCTTCATTAATAGGTAAATTGTTCAATGTTGTGATCGTCCTCGGGTAAAAAGAATACACACATGCAATGTTTGATACACTGATATGTTGAAAAGGACGACTATAAATCGGTAATCTACTAGTCCTTGTTATTTCGTGCACCTCAGGGGAAAGCTAATAACAACATCACATCACCCATTAAGATCTTGTAGAACGTATGAGTTTGAAAGGGGAGTCGGCGATCTTGAATAGAATCCCAACCAGGGATGGCGCAGTCGTGACAGCACTCGGCTCCCAGACTCGGCGTCATATGTGGGTTGAGTTTGTTGGATCTCTACTTTACCCCGCCGAGAAGAGGTTTTCTCCGGATACTCCGGTTTCCCCTCTCCTCAAAAACCAACATTTGACTTGGTTTGCGTTAATTATTAATTTCAGTTTACATTGTCCGGATCCCAATTGGTGCTCCAGCGCTAGAACGACTAGATACTTAAATAAAGTTCCTTTGCTTTCCAAGTTGTTCAATCATTGGAGTAACGTGGCTAAGTCGTGAATAATAATTGAATATACAAATCTTGCTGCTTGACGTTGAACCATCTCAATTTGCTTGATGTTCTTTTTAGTGAAAGGGTTTCACGCACAACATGCAAAGTCAAGCTTTAGTCGCACCAACAAGCGATAGGCTGTATCTTTAACTTTTGAATCACATCCACCTGCTTAGAGTACGACGCAGCAGCCCAAGAGTTAGCTTGCCTTTTTACAGATATTGTTGATATGCTCGTTCCAGCACAGATTTTCTTTCACGGTAATTCCAAGTTATTGTGCTGAGGAAATCGCTCTAATAGGCTGGCCATCCACAGAATATTGAAACATAGTTAGGATTTTCTTGCAAGTTATACCAAGATGATAATACTTCTTGACATTTATTGAAATTTAATTGCTAAGTGTTTGACCAGAATGATATAATTGTTTGAGATCATCCTGCAGAGCCCAAAAATCTTATACAAAATGGATTTCTCTGTAAAGGATGCAATCATCTGCAAAGAGACGTAGATTTAACCTGCACAGACGACGAGATGTCGTATTTGTGGACAATAATCCAAGGTGGGTTCCACGGGATTCGAACCCATGACCTCTGCGATGCCGGGGCAATGCTGGTGCAATGCTGGTGCAATGCAAGTGCAACTGAGCCATGAAGGCACTCAGTTGGGAGCAGGTCAATTTGTTGAGCTCATTTGTTCCTGCTACTCACTATCTATCACTCAATGGATAGCAAGTAGCGAGCCAATCAGGTTACGCTGGGATTCGTGATAGTAGGTGAGTGGATTTCTACTAAAACTTGACAGTACACGTTGAACTAGGCGTAGCTACATCATTCCCGAAAAATTGTCTAAAACTCTTTCCGGATATTCCCAAACAAAAGCTCTAAAATTCTTCAAGAAATGTCTAAAATTCTCAAAAACCTCCCTGCAATTCCCAAAAATTCTTTAAAATTTCGTTTCTTATAGTACAAAGTCTGCCATATTTGTATCAAGCAAAGATCCCAATTCCAAGACTACGGTGAGAAAACGCTGCTTAGATGCACTGTAGGACCCCTTTTGGTGAATAACCGCTGATAAGGAATGGGTATGAACGGACTGACCCCTCTCCTGGTAGGTTGGAATACAAAAAAAACAAGTTTTGTCAACGTTTTTCCCTGTGAGAAGTTTCCAACATGTCAGGTGAAAGTTCAAATTGCTCTAAAGTTCTCAAATTGTCAATTTTTTTCTAAAATTCCCGAGCGTTTCTAAAGTTCTTTTTAGTGTCTAAAATTCCCAAAAAAATTCAGAACTATATGTAGCTAAGCCTACGTTGAACCGTTTACTGTCTGTTAAATGTTTGATGACGGAATGATTTGTGACTAGCGTGGAAAGTATTTTATCACAAAGATACTATGGAATACTAAAAAATCTTATCTTCACCGCGCGCAGTGAAGATATTAGAGAGATTAAGCATCGCGTTTACGTGAGACGGCAATAAACACGAAGCATGCAAATTATGTTATTCTATTTCGTCTCTTTCTTTTGAATAGTTACTTGATACTTCTAACACGCAAGAAATTAGGTTAAATCAAACGAGTTTCTTTCATTTTTGGCAAAACGCAAATTTTACTTCGGCGTTTGCCGTTTGCCGTAAACGGGATGCTAAATTTCTCTATTCTTTTTATCTTTCACATGTGAGGATATAGCTGTCGTTATGGTAACTAAGGTTAGCCAATAAAAAGCGAGCTTTCGAACTTCAGCCAACTAACATTAAAGAAGTGCGCTTTCTTCCATCTAAATTATGCATGCACCTAGAAGGCGACAGGACTTGAAATGATATCTGCGAGTGACTTCTTAGAGAACGCGCTGGTTTGGTTTCCCATTCACTTTGCAAAATTTTTAATTTATCAATAGTCACTGAAATCTTTCCAAATGAGAAGTGCTCCAAACTAATTCCTTTTTACAAACTGGGCGAAAGAGCTGACACGCATAATTATCGTCCAATGTCTGTCATTCCTGTTGTGGTAAAAGCATTTAAAAGGATTATCTATGTTCAGCTGTATGCTTGCCTATCTAAAAAAAAAAACATGATTCCCAACATCACTCTGGTTTT
>NC_090888.1:14344405-14349405 GCF_036669925.1 Montipora capricornis | reverse complement strand
TTTCCCGGGACTTTCGAGAAACGGGCCCCAGGCTGATGTCTAAAAAATAACAATTGCTCAAATTGTCCAATTAAGTGTGAGGATCCCTTTTATGAAAGTGTAGCCGTTTGCAGATGCACTGTTATGAGACTTTTTCCTCAGTTTTTGCAAGACCCGGTGGGTTGGTCCGGCCATGCTTCGATCCAGCGGCCTCCCGCACGGTAGACGGCCAACCGGTCGGGAAACCCAGTGGTTGACACATACATGAAAAATCAAATATTTTTATGTTAATTAACAATAACAATAACAATTATTTGAATAAAGGCTGAAGCTGTGTGGCTGAACCAAGTGGAAAACTGTTGATCAAATCAAATTAAATGAATTGAGCCAGATGGTATGGAATTAGATGTTGGTTTCAGTTAATTATAAAGGGAAAGCTGAAGTACTTCGCAAAAAAAAAAAAAAAGCGTCAGAGCCGAGTAGACAACCCGCAAACTCAACCCACATATGAAGCCAGAACCGGCGGAAAATCACTTCCGGGATAAAAACCACTTTGCCAGTCCTATTGACAAATGAACATTACCATTGTGCTTTGTTAAGTCTTCAATCTCTGATTTTGTTTATGTGGGTTTGATTTTACAGAGTTAGTGTGATGATTTTGCTGTCGTGGCTTTCCCTTTCCATTTTGAGATGCTGGTAGGTTTCACTTCTGGCCTTAGTTGACGAACAGGGATGGATAACGCTGTCCACTGGATAAATATTCATTTATTGAATGACTAAATTGGCTTTGATTGTGTTTATCCGATTCGGGTTGTAAAACGCAGTATGCATTTCACCCCATGGTCAGTTGTTCAAAACCTCATTAACACTGATTATTAAAAACTCCATAGTATACTTAACAAAGTTACTGGATTCTGAGTGGACGAGAGGAGTACAATTAATCCCAAATTGTACTCACCAGGAGTACCAATTACTTTCCTTTGCGACGTTGACACAAAGTTTTCCGAAATCAACAGACTTCGGAAGGCGACCATAAAGCATCCGAATCCGAACTTTCCCAAAGATTTCCGAAGTCCTCGCGAAGACGTCCGTGGATCTCCGAAGTTGACTCTAAGAATTAAGCATGTGTCCGAGGTTCAACCGAAGTCTTTCGAAGATTTCCGACGTTGGACGTAAGAGTGGAAGGGTTCTGAAGTAAACACGAACGGATCGGACAAGATATATACAAAGCTCACCGTTACCGCGTTCTGATTGGTTGATCGTAATTTTGTTGAGTATACTATAGATAAAAAATCGCACGACCTTCTCGTACAAGTTGTGATTAATAGGTACTCGTGATTTTAAAAGTTCTCAAATTGCACTAGCTTAAAGGCTTGTGCAATTTTGAGAACTTTCAAAATCACTCTTACCTATTAATCACGAATTGTGCGATTTCCTATACAGATTATTGGATAATGCAATTCTAGTGTTTTGATTGGCTTAGACATGATGGTATACGAGCTATTTCACCATGCACTTCAAATATCAGTAACTGTACGCATGCATCAGTTTTTTTTGTACTTACGAAATAAAGTAGGGAAGATTTCTCCATAATTTGTGAGCAGTTCTAAATAAAACAATCATTCCACTCGTGCTTGTTGGGTATGAGATGATTATAGGCAACTTGGCGCTATGCACCTAGTTGACTATTTACCATCTCATGTCCAACCGTGGCCATGGAGTAATTGTTAACTAATCAGGGAAAAAATTCCAACCGACCTGTGAAGATTGCCTGTCAAAAATCCGTAACAATGTAACTTTAAGATGAAGGAAAACAGGATTTTTTTTAAACTGAAGACCGTAAAATCTTGTGGAAACTTTTTGTTGCTGTTCAACAAATAAACCGCAATTCAAGTTTCCATTCATCCAGGATTATCTTTATCGGGCTTCGAACACATAACATTGACCGTGGGTATTATCTACTTTGATACCAACTTTATGAGCAACCGAAGACAAAACAATTCTTGGTTTTCACGCACGTGATCTCAAGGAAAACAAAAGAAAGCGATTGCACAGTAATAGAGTTCAATTCCCGGAGGATTGGGTCGGGACACCAACATTGCCGCCGTTTCTTTATTTGGAGAAACCAACATGGTGGCCGTGACGTCATGGAAAACCGAGAATACTTGAAAGTTGACTATGTCTTCTATCCCGTTCACTTCAAGAAATTTATCACTCCATAAAGTTGTTTACTTGCACAGGGTTTTACTTTGTAGCAGACACACCGCGCTATGACCAAATTGAACAGGTCGTAAATAAACCAAGGCGTTCTTGATGATGATAAAAGGTTTTATGAAGCACTTTAGAATAAATATAAGCGATGTAAAAATAGAACGACGTTTCAATGACTCTATGTCGTCATTGTTGACATGGAGTCATCGAAACGTCGTTATATTTTTGTATCGCTTAGGTTCTTGATGACTTACTTATTTGATTGAAATGTCAGAGGAAAGCGCTTGAAGACGGTGCCCCCGGGGCAAGAGCGTGAATAAGTCTTACTCGGCGGTCTTACTCTTCTTGAATAGTTGGATGAAGAAGAGACTCTTCAAGAACTTCTAAAACTACTCAAGGAAAACACGGATCCGAATAGAAACAACCAACTCTCTGTTCGCCATCGTAGACCTTTTCGGCAAAACTGTACCATTCGACATTCAACAGTTACTCAAATTAGTATATGTTAATATTTTCTTGATGCAGCATGAAGATATTTTAGATTCAGTACATGTAGTTCCGTGCAAGAGCTTTTAGTATGCGTCATGCAAAGCCGCATGGATGAATGAAAAGTGTATGTATTTAAACAAAGCAAGAAGGAAAGACACAGTTTGGTCAAAGGATGATTTTGTTGCTCAGCTGGTTTAGTTCACTTGGTGTGAACACGGCATCAATCGTTGGTGACGACGACGAAATACAAACCACTAGGTCTTATTAATGCATACTGAGACAAACCTTTTTACCATGTTTCAGGGAGGCGTTCTGGTGGAAAGTAGACGTTAAATGGAGATTTGCGGCGTTGCTACTTTGCTGGTGTCTTGAAGCAAGCGTGTTTTTATTCTCCTTATTTTCTTACTCAAGGGCGCGGAGAAAGAGAAAGAAGAGAAGGTATATTGGAGTTAGCAGTCACACAAATGCGATTTCGAAATTCTCCGTTTACATGTCAGCGAGAGCGAAGCGAATTATTTTAAACCCGGAATTGGGTTTGCGTTACGTTTTCACACACTTTACACACTCTTTAAACGGGATTTCGCGGGACGTCGTTTTCAAACGTTTTCACACATTTTCAAAAGTCTACGTTTCACTTGACCACATAGACCAAACAGAGGGCCTCACATTCCTTATGCCAGTGCTTAACAAAACTGCGTTCGTTCGATTTGGTCAGTTCTGATTTTCAAAGTTTCCCTGCTAGCAGCGGTCTGACGAGTAAGGGAAAAGATACCTCTGCCATTGGTCGAAACTCATCCTGATCCAACCGCTGTCCACAACCTTGGACGGCACTCTTCAAACCTCATGCCCCAAGATATGTTTGCTGACAGTGACTTGAGCCTGATGTGTCCCGTTGTGTTGGCATTCATTTTAATCTTGGCTGCGCGTAGTCAAAAACACTTAAGAATGGTTTCTGTCAGCTAAAATAGCCGTTTTGAAGTAAATTTGGCCTTGCTTTCCAGATTTCTGCTAACAATCCATGATACTACCCCTTTAAGGGGACATATTTTCTTAGTGGACCAAGATGTTGATTTCGCCCCTGAGTGGTTCCCTGTTAAAGAACTAAGATCGTCTAGCTTTCTGACAGACTCAAAACTTTAAGTGCTGAGATTAACCTAATGTCTTATGACGTTCTCGACATCGACGCTATAAATTACATGCAAACGTCATTTGATTTGTCATAAGGTAATTACAAGTAACAATCGAAATATTCGTAACCTGTTTCAGATCCTTGTACCAGTCTAAACCAACCCTGGCCAGCAGAAACAAAATGTCATAGTAGTGAATCAGAGATAAAGAATTTGAATTACGAGGTGAAGCCCATTCTTTTAAAATTTCTTTGTAATTGCTCTGTTTGTTTGTTTGTTGTTTGATTTCTTTTTTCGAGTGGTTGTTTGTTTGTCCAAGCAACTGAAAAGCGCACGTTGCCTTGCCAATGTGATAGCAAGGGACTTTTTAAGTTAAGATATTTTCCGGACTAACACACGTGCTCTCACATAACCAAGGAATCATTTCTTCATTCATGTTCTTTTTTGTTTGTTTGCTTTTTGTTTGAAGCAGTCCTCGCAATCCCGCAGTGAAGCTTTTGAGTCATTAGACAACAATTTAAATGGTCTGACGCTTGGACTACCGACAAGAAGATAAAACGGTTTCAGCACGCATGTTGGTACGTGTAAAGTACGCCTCTCGATTTCCCTCTTGCGACTTTCATTTGAATATGAATTCTTGTCAGAGTCAATGATCGAGGCGATGACCCAGGCATGCTCTGGGGAAATTTTCGATTCATTCCCGGAGCCAGCTTGGTACAGCATATAGTACAGTAGGTCGCTTGCGGAACCCGCCTCATTGTAACTGCTTACTCGCTTCACCTCTTGGTAACTAAACATTAACTGCTGTACTTTGGCATTATTACTTTTCCTTCATAGTATACCTTTCAGTAGAAGTAAATTTTAAACGTGTAACTTAAGAATCAGCATCGCATAGCGTTTTTGCTCTTTGTCTGTCTATCTGGACTGGATTCGCCAAGATACAGAAAATGGCCAAAAAATCAGAAATTCATCAATGTCGTTCCTTTTATTCATTTGTGCCTTTTTGTCTTTGCTTTTATTTCTACTGTTATGTTATCATCGTTTCTTGCATGAAGGCTGCTTTTGGGGCCAGACTGTCCGCGGTACCCGCAATGAATCAACTTTGTTGTCTATGCATGAACGTCCTCTCATAGTTCCCGCTACGCTACAGTACTCAGGTCTCAGACATCGAGGAGTTGCATATGAGAAGTCACT
>NC_090888.1:14331905-14339405 GCF_036669925.1 Montipora capricornis | reverse complement strand
TGTTTATCCGATTCGGGTTGTAAAACGCAGTATGCATTTCACCCCATGGTCAGTTGTTCAAAACCTCATTAACACTGATTATTAAAAACTCCATAGTATACTTAACAAAGTTACTGGATTCTGATTGGACGAGAGGAGTACAATTAATCCCAAATTGTACTCACCAGGAGTACCAATTACTTTCCTTTGCGACGTTGACACAAAGTTTTCCGAAATCAACAGACTTCGGAAGGCGACCATAAAGCATCCGAATCCGAACTTTCCCAAAGATTTCCGAAGTCCTCGCGAAGACGTCCGTAGATTTTCGAAGTTGACCCTAAGAATTAAGCATGTGTCCGAGGTTCAACCGAAGTCTTCCGAAGATTTCCAACATGGAAGGGTTCTGAAGTAAACACGAACGGATCGGACAAGATATATACAAAGCTCACCGTTACCGCGTTCTGATTGGTTGATCGTAATTTTGTTGAGTATACTATAGATAAAAAATCGCACGACCTTCTCGTACAAGTTGTGATTAATAGGTACTCGTGATTTTAAAAGTTCTCAAATTGCACTAGCTTAAAGGCTTGTGCAATTTTGAGAACTTTCAAAATCACTCGTACCTATTAATCACGAATTGTGCGATTTCCTATACAGATTATTGGATAATGCAATTCTAGTGTTTTGATTGGCTTAGACATGATGGTATACGAGCTATTTCACCATGCACTTCAAATATCAGTAACTGTACGCATGCATCAGTTTTTTTTGTACTTACAAAATAAAGTAGGGAAGATTTCTCCATAATTTGTGAGCAGTTCTAAATAAAACAATCATTCCACTCGTGCTTGTTGGGTATGAGATGATTATAGGCAACTTGGCGCTATGCACCTAGTTGACTATTTACCATCTCATATCCAACCGTGGCCATGGAGTAATTGTTAACTAATCAGGGAAAAAATTCCAACCGACCTGTGAAGATTGCCTGTCAAAAATCCGTAACAATGTAACTTTAAGATGAAGGAAAACAGGATTTTTTTTAAACTGAAGACCGTAAAATCTTGTGGAAACTTTTTGTTGCTGTTCAACAAATAAACCGCAATTCAAGTTTCCATTCATCCAGGATTATCTTTATCGGGCTTCGAACACATAACATTGACCGTGGGTATTATCTACTTTGATACCAACTTTATGAGCAACCGAAGACAAAACAATTCTTGGTTTTCACGCACGTGATCTCAAGGAAAACAAAAGAAAGCGATTGCACAGTAATAGAGTTCAATTCCCGGAGGATTGGGTCGGGACACCAACATTGCCGCCGTTTCTTTATTTGGAGAAACCAACATGGTGGCCGTGACGTCATGGAAAACCGAGAATACTTGAAAGTTGACTATGTATTATAACCCGTTCACTTCAAGAAATTTATCACTCCATAAAGTTGTTTACTTGCACAGGGTTTTACTTTGTAGCAGACACACCGCGCTATGACCAAATTGAACAGGTCGTAAATAAACCAAGGCGTTCTTGATGATGATAAAAGGTTTTATGAAGCACTTTAGAATAAATATAAGCGATGTAAAAATAGAACGACGTTTCAATGACTCTATGTCGTCATTGTTGACATGGAGTCATCGAAACGTCGTTATATTTTTGTATCGCTTAGGTTCTTGATGACTTACTTATTTGATTGAAATGTCAGAGGAAAGCGCTTGAAGACGGTGCCCCCGGGGCAAGAGCGTGAATAAGTCTTACTCGGCGGTCTTACTCTTCTTGAATAGTTGGATGAAGAAGAGACTCTTCAAGAACTTCTAAAACTACTCAAGGAAAACACGGATCCGAATAGAAACAACCAACTCTCTGTTCGCCATCGTAGACCTTTTCGGCAAAACTGTACCATTCGACATTCAACAGTTACTCAAATTAGTATATGTTAATATTTTCTTGATGCAGCATGAAGATATTTTAGATTCAGTACATGTAGTTCCGTGCAAGAGCTTTTAGTATGCGTCATGCAAAGCCGCATGGATGAATGAAAAGTGTATGTATTTAAACAAAGCAAGAAGGAAAGACACAGTTTGGTCAAAGGATGATTTTGTTGCTCAGCTGGTTTAGTTCACTTGGTGTGAACACGGCATCAATCGTTGGTGACGACGACGAAATACAAACCACTAGGTCTTATTAATGCATACTGAGACAAACCTTTTTACCATGTTTCAGGGAGGCGTTCTGGTGGAAAGTAGACGTTAAATGGAGATTTGCGGCGTTGCTACTTTGCTGGTGTCTTGAAGCAAGCGTGTTTTTATTCTCCTTATTTTCTTACTCAAGGGCGCGGAGAAAGAGAAAGAAGAGAACGTATATTGGCTTTGGCAGTCACACAAATGCTATTGCGAACATCTCCGTTTACATGTCAGCGTACGCGAAGCGAATTATTTTAAACCCGGAATTGGGTTTGCGTTACGTTTTCACACGCTTTACACACACTTTTAACGGGATTTCGCGGGACGTCGTTTTCAAACGTTTTCACACATTTTCAAAAGTCTACGTTTCACTTGACCACATAGACCAAACAGAGGGCCTCACATTCCTTATGCCAGTGCTTAACAAAACTGCGTTCGTTCGATTTGGCCAGTTCTGATTTTCAAAGTTTCCCTGCTAACAGCGGTCTGAAGAGTACCGGAAAAGATACCTCTGCCATTGGTCGAAACTCATCCTGATCCAACCGCTGTCCACAACCTTGGACGGCACTCTTCAAACCTCATGCCCCAAGATATGTTTGCTGACAGTGACTTGAGCCTGATGTGTCCCGTTGTGTTGGCATTCATTTTAATCTTGGCTGCGCGTAGTCAAAAACACTTAAGAATGGTTTCTGTCAGCTAAAATAGCCGTTTTGAAGTAAATTTGGCCTTGCTTTCCAGATTTCTGCTAACAATCCATGATACTACCCCTTTAAGGGGACATATTTTCTTAGTGGACCAAGATGTTGATTTCGCCCCTGAGTGGTTCCCTGTTAAAGAACTAAGATCGTCTAGCTTTCTGACAGACTCAAAACTTTAAGTGCTGAGATTAACCTAATGTCTTATAACGTTCTCGACATCGACGCTATAAATTACATCTAAACGTCATTTGATTTGTCATAAGGTAATTACAAGTAACAATCGAATATTCGTAACCTGTTTCAGATCCTTGTACCAGTCTAAACCAACCCTGGCCAGCAGAAACAAAATGTCATAGTAGTGAATCAGAGATAAAGAATTTGAATTACGAGGTGAAGCCCATTCTTTTAAAATTTCTTTGTAATTGCTCTGTTTGTTTGTTTGTTGTTTGATTTCTTTTTTCGAGTGGTTGTTTGTTTGTCCAAGCAACTGAAAAGCGCACGTTGCCTTGCCAATGTGATAGCAAGGGACTTTTTAAGTTAAGATATTTTCCGGACTAACACACGTGCTCTCACATAACCAAGGAATCATTTCTTCATTCATGTTCTTTTTTGTTTGTTTGCTTTTTGTTTGAAGCAGTCCTCGCAATCCCGCAGTGAAGCTTTTGAGTCATTAGACAACAATTTAAATGGTCTGACGCTTGGACTACCGACAAGAAGATAAAACGGTTTCAGCACGCATGTTGGTACGTGTAAAGTACGCCTCTCGATTTCCCTCTTGCGACTTTCATTTGAATATGAATTCTTGTCAGAGTCAATGATCGAGGCGATGACCCAGGCATGCTCTGGGGAAATTTTCGATTCATTCCCGGAGCCAGCTTGGTACAGCATATAGTACAGTAGGTCGCTTGCGGAACCCGCCTCATTGTAACTGCTTACTCGCTTCACCTCTTGGTAACTAAACATTAACTGCTGTACTTTGGCATTATTACTTTTCCTTCATAGTATACCTTTCAGTAGAAGTAAATTTTAAACGTGTAACTTAAGAATCAGCATCGCATAGCGTTTTTGCTCTTTGTCTGTCTATCTGGACTGGATTCGCCAAGATACAGAAAATGGCCAAAAAATCAGAAATTCATCAATGTCGTTCCTTTTATTCATTTGTGCCTTTTTGTCTTTGCTTTTATTTCTACTGTTGTTATCATCGTTTCTTGCATGAAGGCTGCTTTTGGGGCCAGACTGTCCGCGGTACCCGCAATGAATCAACTTTGTTGTCTATGCATGAACGTCCTCTCATAGTTCCCGCTACGCTACAGTACTCAGGTCTCAGACATCGAGGAGTTGCATATGAGAAGTCACTGAGTTGCATGTAATACTTGTGTGCACAATGGCCCAATCAGAAAGCTTGGTTGCGGGACTCGAATGCCCGCTTTCCGTGTATGGTCTGAGAGGGTGGATGGGAAATGGAAAAAAGAAGCGGGGTTAGGGCAATTCCAGATTGGCTAGAGGGGGGCTAAACTTTTTTATAAAGAAGTTTACGGGAGTCAGCAGGTTGAGGGGTCCATTGGCCAAGGTGGGTAAAACAGTGGAATACTAGAGTGCATACAATATATGTGAAATTGAGTAATGCTAAATAGGCCATCTCAGTGACAAAGCCTATGAATGGCTGAGAGGCTACCGGTGACCTTGTATTGAGACCCCGTCCGCAAGTATCCGGATACATTTTAATCCGTAAACTTTTCCATGCCAATTCAACAGTTTTTATGTCCACACGTAGCGTTTTCGAATCGAATTTGTCCGTCCAGACGTATCCGAACGAATCCGGATTTGTTCTGGTATCCAGGACATTCTCGTTCCCAGAGCTGCGATCCTCTTGGCCAGCGCCTCGGATCGAGAGCTCTGGCCGGTTCCAATTTAACAGTCCGCGATTCACGGACTTCCGATCGTTCTGCGCAGTCTCGATTCTTTTTCAAAATGGCGGACCAAGCCAAGTCTCTTACACGAGGCGTTGAATCATGGAATGGAAATTCTAGATTTAAGCGACATCACATTGAAAGGAAAGAAGTACGAGGGTTTGAAGCTATCTGTGCTTGTCATTTCGCCGTTAAATACCTCAAATACACGATCAAATTTTTAAGATGAGAGAGGGAGGACTGAATTTTAAAAGAGGGTTCGGTTGACAGGAGCTGACGACAGGGATCAAGTTGCACTGAATTAAATGCTGTACGTGTTAAATACATCCGAGTGATAATACTTTCGCATGTGAAATGTTCTAAGCTCTATTGAAGTAGAGACAATAATACTATAATGCGTAAGTAAACAACCTTGAAGTTAGCATTTATTACTAAAAATAAATGATCACATATACTGGTAATAAATTATTTTCTTATGTTTTGCAGCTAAAAGCCTGCCTAATGGTCCTAATGTTACCAATTTTGTCTGTTGCCTAGGAATTATGTATACTTTTTTTATCAACTTGTAATAATCATGATAAACACTACTTTATTTAAGTGTCAATGGATTTAGAACTACAGAACTAATTGGGGAAACCAATGAAATTAACTCAAATCAAATATGTTTTTTGTGGATGTGGTAAAACCGGAGTACCCGGAGAAAAACCTTTTGCAATATAGAAGAGAACCAACAAACTCAACCCACATGTGACGCTGAGTTTGGGAACTGAATCCAGACCACATTGGTGGGAGGTGAGTGCTCTTACCACTGCACAACCCCTGCTCCCTGACTGACTGGATCAAATCTGTATATTTGCACCCAGTAGTTAATTTACTCTGTAACTGTTGAACTTCAAAGTTAAATTTCAGTTAAAATGAATCCAACCTAAATAATTATTGTTTGATTCCCAATAATTTCCTTTGTATTTTAAACCTGCTGATGATAAATAATGATGTTGGGGGACAAATCTTGATCAAAATGTAACTACATGCAAGATGAAGTCATTTAAGTTGCCTGAATTTCACATAAATATTAATGTGTTTACATATTTTTAGAAAATATATATCATTGGACACCTTGTTCTTACATCTTGGCACTAGCAAAACTGAGGAACTATATCACTCTTTTTGCACAGCTTCTTGCACTGGTCGTTGATATCCTTAAGGGTAACTGCCTTAATTGCATCTCCAAAAACCATGTCTTCCATCACAATGTTTCAAAATCTGCTGAGGTTTTGCTCCACTATTCATCATTGTTGACAGTTGTTTGATATATTCACTGTTTTATTCAGTTAACAAATGATACAAAATACCATTAATATTTTTAATGTGAATTTTAACAATGATTGATCACAAATAAATTATTATTCATGGTCTTCATCTTCAGTTTGTTGGTTTGAGCAAATTATTGAAAGTAATAAGATAAATGACTAACTTTGTTGTTCTAAGAGTTATCATAATTTTATTATTATTGCCAATAACAGGCACACTGTATTTTGCGTGTGAATATCATTGCACATTCTAAATTATAAAATAATTAGGATAGTAAACGCACTCCCATTAATATCGGTCAATAGCTGTGTTTAGATGAGAGTATATAAACACAGCTATGACATCACATGAATTTTGATTGGTTATGTGTTGTCAGATGCACCTTTTGATTGGCTGGTTGGAAATATGGGTGTGTATGTTATGCAAACCCTCAACTGTGTCTCGGGTTTGCATAACTGTCAAGAATTCTCCCAACTGCGCTTGGCATTTAGATGAGGCTATGTAAACATGGACAACGTCCTCTATTGCTTAAATAACACAACAAAATATAACTTTTTGATTGGTTGCTTTATCTCAAGAGAAGCACTTCCGGAAGGCAGTTTTCTATTAAGCAATAGCCATTTAAGCAGATTCAACCAAGCCTTTGCCTGTTGGGTGCATCTGGCAAAATAGTCCAAAATGCATGTGGGGCTTCTCTTTTATGGTGCAAACAGGGACAGTCTGAATTATGTTGATCTCTTTTTAGCTGACTAAACATTCGCTCTGACGATGGGCTAACACTCGAAACGTCAGCTTTCCAAATCATTCATGGTGGTAATTCCACCTTTATCAAAATATGTGATAAAACCAAATTTTCCTGTTAACCGTGACACTGTGTGCAATCAATGTAACATGGAGACAATTTAGCATGTAACGGGGTCCTTCATGCGTGAGCCCAAGTGTTGACGCCTGTCAAAGAATAGGTTATTGGCTAAGCTCTTCTGACCCTACAATTTACCAGTTTAATAAATTATATAATAGCCCAAAACAGCGATGTGAAAGTTAACCAACAGGTACCCAATTTACTGTGGCCATAATAATCCTCTGAAAATGAGAACCCAAAAGTTGTTTTTCAGTAGCTGTGTACCAGCAGGAGAATCCTTCAAGCTCTCCTCTGGATAAGAAACTATCCAGAAGATGCAGGTTGTCAAGATCACTTGAGATTGAACTTGACAGGAATTTATCCATTTTTTGGATAGCCCCCATCCCCCCTTTATCCCCATTTTTCATCAGGGGCTGTAGTCCCTTTTCATCAGGGGTTGCTCTCAACTGAAGCCTTTTGTATCAACCTTAGTTGTATGATTTTCTTATAACTAATGCAAACTGGACATGGAAGGAATCAAGTTCCAACTTTAATACGATATTACACAAAGAAAATATACTTAC
>NC_090888.1:14321905-14326905 GCF_036669925.1 Montipora capricornis | reverse complement strand
GTGCTTTGTTAAGTCTTCAATCTCTGATTTTGTTTATGTGGGTTTGATTTTACAGAGTTAGTGTGATGATTTTGCTGTCGTGGCTTTCCCTTTCCATTTTGAGATGCTGGTAGGTTTCACTTCTGGCCTTAGTTGACGAACAGGGATGGATAACGCTGTCCACTGGATAAATATTCATTTATTGAATGACTAAATTGGCTTTGATTGTGTTTATCCGATTCGGGTTGTAAAACGCAGTATGCATTTCACCCCATGGTCAGTTGTTCAAAACCTCATTAACACTGATTATTAAAAACTCCATAGTATACTTAACAAAGTTACTGGATTCTGATTGGACGAGAGGAGTACAATTAATCCCAAATTGTACTCACCAGGAGTACCAATTACTTTCCTTTGCGACGTTGACACAAAGTTTTCCGAAATCAACAGACTTCGGAAGGCGACCATAAAGCATCCGAATCCGAACTTTCCCAAAGATTTCCGAAGTCCTCGCGAAGACGTCCGTAGATTTTCGAAGTTGACCCTAAGAATTAAGCATGTGTCCGAGGTTCAACCGAAGTCTTCCGAAGATTTCCAACATGGAAGGGTTCTGAAGTAAACACGAACGGATCGGACAAGATATATACAAAGCTCACCGTTACCGCGTTCTGATTGGTTGATCGTAATTTTGTTGAGTATACTATAGATAAAAAATCGCACGACCTTCTCGTACATGTCGTGATTAATAGGTACTCGTGATTTTAAAAGTTCTCAAATTGCACTAGCTTAAAGGCTTGTGCAATTTTGAGAACTTTCAAAATCACTCTTACCTATTAATCACGAATTGTGCGATTTCCTATACAGATTATTGGATAATGCAATTCTAGTGTTTTGATTGGCTTAGACATGATGGTATACGAGCTATTTCACCATGCACTTCAAATATCAGTAACTGTACGCATGCATCAGTTTTTTTTGTACTTACAAAATAAAGAAGGGAAGATTTCTCCATAATTTGTGAGCAGTTCTAAATAAAACAATCATTCCACTCGTGCTTGTTGGGTATGAGATGATTATAGGCAACTTGGCGCTATGCACCTAGTTGACTATTTACCATCTCATGTCCAACCGTGGCCATGGAGTAATTGTTAACTAATCGGGGAAAAATACCAACCGACCTGTGAAGATTGCCTGTCAAAAATCCGTAACAATGTAACTTTAAGATGAAGGAAAACAGGATTTTTTTTAAACTGAAGACCGTAAAATCTTGTGGAAACTTTTTGTTGCTGTTCAACAAATAAACCGCAATTCAAGTTTCCATTCATCCAGGATTATCTTTATCGGGCTTCGAACACATAACATTGACCGTGGGTATTATCTACTTTGATACCAACTTTATGAGCAACCGAAGACAAAACAATTCTTGGTTTTCACGCACGTGATCTCAAGGAAAACAAAAGAAAGCGATTGCACAGTAATAGAGTTCAATTCCCGGAGGATTGGGTCGGGACACCAACATTGCCGCCGTTTCTTTATTTGGAGAAACCAACATGGTGGCCGTGACGTCATGGAAAACCGAGAATACTTGAAAGTTGACTATGTCTTCTACCCCGTTCACTTCAAGAAATTTATCACTCTATAAAGTTGTTTACTTGCACAGGGTTTTAATTTGTAGCAGACACACCGCGCTATGACCAAATTGAACAGGTCGTAAATAAACCAAGGCGTTCTTGATGATGATAAAAGGTTTTATGAAGCACTTTAGAATAAATATAAGCGATGTAAAAATAGAACGACGTTTCAATGACTCTATGTCGTCATTGTTGACATGGAGTCATCGAAACGTCGTTATATTTTTGTATCGCTTAGGTTCTTGATGACTTACTTATTTGATTGAAATGTCAGAGGAAAGCGCTTGAAGACGGTGCCCCCGGGGCAAGAGCGTGAATAAGTCTTACTCGGCGGTCTTACTCTTCTTGAATAGTTGGATGAAGAAGAGACTCTTCAAGAACTTCTAAAACTACTCAAGGAAAACACGGATCCGAATAGAAACAACCAACTCTCTGTTCGCCATCGTAGACCTTTTCGGCAAAACTGTACCATTCGACATTCAACAGTTACTCAAATTAGTATATGTTAATATTTTCTTGATGCAGCATGAAGATATTTTAGATTCAGTACATGTAGTTCCGTGCAAGAGCTTTTAGTATGCGTCATGCAAAGCCGCATGGATGAATGAAAAGTGTATGTATTTAAACAAAGCAAGAAGGAAAGACACAGTTTGGTCAAAGGATGATTTTGTTGCTCAGCTGGTTTAGTTCACTTGGTGTGAACACGGCATCAATCGTTGGTGACGACGACGAAATACAAACCACTAGGTCTTATTAATGCATACTGAGACAAACCTTTTTACCATGTTTCAGGGAGGCGTTCTGGTGGAAAGTAGACGTTAAATGGAGATTTGCGGCGTTGCTACTTTGCTGGTGTCTTGAAGCAAGCGTGTTTTTATTCTCCTTATTTTCTTACTCAAGGGCGCGGAGAAAGAGAAAGAAGAGAAGGTACATTGGAGTTAGCAGTCACACAAATGCGATTTCGAAATTCTCCGTTTACATGTCAGCGAGAGCGAAGCGAATTATTTTAAACCCGGAATTGGGTTTGCGTTACGTTTTCACACACTTTACACACTCTTTAAACGGGATTTCGCGGGACGTCGTTTTCAAACGTTTTCACACATTTTCAAAAGTCTACGTTTCACTTGACCACATAGACCAAACAGAGGGCCTCACATTCCTTATGCCAGTGCTTAACAAAACTGCGTTCGTTCGATTTGGTCAGTTCTGATTTTCAAAGTTTCCCTGCTAGCAGCGGTCTGACGAGTAAGGGAAAAGATACCTCTGCCATTGGTCGAAACTCATCCTGATCCAACCGCTGTCCACAACCTTGGACGGCACTCTTCAAACCTCATGCCCCAAGATATGTTTGCTGACAGTGACTTGAGCCTGCTGTGTCCCGTTGTGTTGGCATTCATTTTAATCTTGGCTGCGCGTAGTCAAAAACACTTAAGAATGGTTTCTGTCAGCTAAAATAGCCGTTTTGAAGTAAATTTGGCCTTGCTTTCCAGATTTCTGCTAACAATCCATGAAACTACCCCTTTAAGGGGACATATTTTCTTAGTGGACCAAGATGTTGATTTTGCCCTTGAGTGGTTCCCTGTTAAAGAACTAAGATCGTCTAGCTTTCTGACAGACTCAAAACTTTAAGTGCTGAAATTATCCTAATGTCTTATAACGTTCTCGACATCGACGCTATAAATTACATCTAAACGTCATTTGATTTGTCATAAGGTAATTACAAGTAACAATCGAATATTCGTAACCTGTTTCAGATCCTTGTACCAGTCTAAACCAACCCTGGCCAGCAGAAACAAAATGTCATAGTAGTGAATCAGAGATAAAGAATTTGAATTACGAGGTGAAGCCCATTCTTTTAAAATTTCTTTGTAATTGCTCTGTTTGTTTGTTTGTTTGTTTGTTGTTTGATTTCTTTTTTCGAGTGGTTGTTTGTTTGTCCAAGCAACTGAAAAGCGCACGTTGCCTTGCCAATGTGATAGCAAGGGACTTTTTAAGTTAAGATATTTTCCGGACTAACACACGTGCTCTCACATAACCAAGGAATCATTTCTTCATTCATGTTCTTTTTTGTTTGTTTGCTTTTTGTTTGAAGCAGTCCTCGCAATCCCGCAGTGAAGCTTTTGAGTCATTAGACAACAATTTAAATGGTCTGACGCTTGGACTACCGACAAGAAGACAAAACGGTTACAGCACGCATTTTGGTACGTGTAAAGTACGCCTCTCGATTTTCTTCTTTCGACTTTCATTTGAATATGAATTCTTGTCAGAGTCAATGATCGAGGCGATGACCCAGGCATGCTCTGGGGAAATTTTCGATTCATTCCCGGAGCCAGCTTGGTACAGCATATAGTACAGTAGGTCGCTTGCGGAACCCGCCTCATTGTAACTGCTTACTCGCTTCACCTCTTGGTAACTAAACATTAACTGCTGTACTTTGGCATTATTACTTTTCCTTCATAGTATACCTTTCAGTAGAAGTAAATTTTAAACGTGTAACTTAAGAATCAGCATCGCATAGCGTTTTTGCTCTTTGTCTGTCTATCTGGACTGGATTCGCCAAGATACAGAAAATGGCCAAAAAATCAGAAATTCATCAATGTCGTTCCTTTTATTCATTTGTGCCTTTTTGTCTTTGCTTTTATTTCTACTGTTGTTATCATCGTTTCTTGCATGAAGGCTGCTTTTGGGGCCAGACTGTCCGCGGTACCCGCAATGAATCAACTTTGTTGTCTATGCATGAACGTCCCTTCATAGTTCCCGCTACGCTACAGTACTCAGGTCTCAGACATCGAGGAGTTGCATATGAGAAGTCACTGAGTTGCATGTAATACTTGTGTGCACAATGGCCCAATCAGAAAGCTTGGTTGCGGGACTCGAATGCCCGCTTTCCGTGTATGGTCTGAGAGGGTGGATGGGAAATGGAAAAAAGAAGCGGGGTTAGGGCAATTCCAGATTGGCTAGAGGGGGGCTAAACTTTTTTATAAAGAAGTTTACGGGAGTCAGCAGGTTGAGGGGTCCATTGGCCAAGGTGGGTAAAACAGTGGAATACTAGAGTGCATACAATATATGTGAAATTGAGTAATGCTAAATAGGCCATCTCAGTGACAAAGCCTATGAATGGCTGAGAGGCTACCGGTGACCTTGTATTGAGACCCCGTCCGCAAGTATCCGGATACATTTTAATCCGTAAACTTTTCCATGCCAATTCAACAGTTTTTATGTCCACACGTAGCGTTTTCGAATCGAATTTGTCCGTCCAGACGTATCCGAACGAATCCGGATTTGTTCTGGTATCCAGGACTCCTGCCCGTGAATGTAGTCAACAGAGCATGCGCGGAATGATACATTTGTTGTGGCGTCGATGTTGGATGTTCACGCGTTAAGTACTGG
>NC_090888.1:14314405-14316905 GCF_036669925.1 Montipora capricornis | reverse complement strand
TACCTATTAATCACGAATTGTGCGATTTCCTATACAGATTATTGGATAATGCAATTCTAGTGTTTTGATTGGCTTAGACATGATGGTATACGAGCTATTTCACCATGCACTTCAAATATCAGTAACTGTACGCATGCATCAGTTTTTTTTGTACTTACGAAATAAAGTAGGGAAGATTTCTCCATAATTTGTGAGCAGTTCTAAATAAAACAATCATTCCACTCGTGCTTGTTGGGTATGAGATGATTATAGGCAACTTGGCGCTATGCACCTAGTTGACTATTTACCATCTCATGTCCAACCGTGGCCATGGAGTAATTGTTAACTAATCAGGGAAAAAATTCCAACCGACCTGTGAAGATTGCCTGTCAAAAATCCGTAACAATGTAACTTTAAGATGAAGGAAAACAGGATTTTTTTTAAACTGAAGACCGTAAAATCTTGTGGAAACTTTTTGTTGCTGTTCAACAAATAAACCGCAATTCAAGTTTCCATTCATCCAGGATTATCTTTATCGGGCTTCGAACACATAACATTGACCGTGGGTATTATCTACTTTGATACCAACTTTATGAGCAACCGAAGACAAAACAATTCTTGGTTTTCACGCACGTGATCTCAAGGAAAACAAAAGAAAGCGATTGCACAGTAATAGAGTTCAATTCCCGGAGGATTGGGTCGGGACACCAACATTGCCGCCGTTTCTTTATTTGGAGAAACCAACATGGTGGCCGTGACGTCATGGAAAACCGAGAATACTTGAAAGTTGACTATGTCTTCTACCCCGTTCACTTCAAGAAATTTATCACTCTATAAAGTTGTTTACTTGCACAGGGTTTTACTTTGTAGCAGACACACCGCGCTATGACCAAATTGAACAGGTCGTAAATAAACCAAGGCGTTCTTGATGATGATAAAAGGTTTTATGAAGCACTTTAGAATAAATATAAGCGATGTAAAAATAGAACGACGTTTCAATGACTCTCTGTCATCATTATTGACATGGAGTCATCGAAACGTCGTTCTATTTTTATATCGCTTAGGTTCTTGATGACTTACTTATTTGATTGAAATGTCAGAGGAAAGCGCTTGAAGACGGTGCCCCCGGGGCAAGAGCGTGAATAAGTCTTACTCGGCGGTCTTACTCTTCTTGAATAGTTGGATGAAGAAGAGACTCTTCAAGAACTTCTAAAACTACTCAAGGAAAACACGGATCCGAATAGAAACAACCAACTCTCTGTTCGCCATCGTAGACCTTTTCGGCAAAACTGTACCATTCGACATTCAACAGTTACTCAAATTAGTATATGTTAATATTTTCTTGATGCAGCATGAAGATATTTTAGATTCAGTACATGTAGTTCCGTGCAAGAGCTTTTAGTATGCGTCATGCAAAGCCGCATGGATGAATGAAAAGTGTATGTATTTAAACAAAGCAAGAAGGAAAGACACAGTTTGGTCAAAGGATGATTTTGTTGCTCAGCTGGTTTAGTTCACTTGGTGTGAACACGGCATCAATCGTTGGTGACGACGACGAAATACAAACCACTAGGTCTTATTAATGCATACTGAGACAAACCTTTTTACCATGTTTCAGGGAGGCGTTCTGGTGGAAAGTAGACGTTAAATGGAGATTTGCGGCGTTGCTACTTTGCTGGTGTCTTGAAGCAAGCGTGTTTTTATTCTCCTTATTTTCTTACTCAAGGGCGCGGAGAAAGAGAAAGAAGAGAAGGTACATTGGAGTTAGCAGTCACACAAATGCGATTTCGAAATTCTCCGTTTACATGTCAGCGAGAGCGAAGCGAATTATTTTAAACCCGGAATTGGGTTTGCGTTACGTTTTCACACACTTTACACACTCTTTAAACGGGATTTCGCGGGACGTCGTTTTCAAACGTTTTCACACATTTTCAAAAGTCTACGTTTCACTTGACCACATAGACCAAACAGAGGGCCTCACATTCCTTATGCCAGTGCTTAACAAAACTGCGTTCGTTCGATTTGGTCAGTTCTGATTTTCAAAGTTTCCCTGCTAGCAGCGGTCTGACGAGTAAGGGAAAAGATACCTCTGCCATTGGTCGAAACTCATCCTGATCCAACCGCTGTCCACAACCTTGGACGGCACTCTTCAAACCTCATGCCCCAAGATATGTTTGCTGACAGTGACTTGAGCCTGATGTGTCCCGTTGTGTTGGCATTCATTTTAATCTTGGCTGCGCGTAGTCAAAAACACTTAAGAATGGTTTCTGTCAGCTAAAATAGCCGTTTTGAAGTAAATTTGGCCTTGCTTTCCAGATTTCTGCTAACAATCCATGATACTACCCCTTTAAGGGGACATATTTTCTTAGTGGACCAAGATGTTGATTTCGCCCCTGAGTGGTTCCCTGTTAAAGAACTAAGATCGTCTAGCTTTCTGACAGACTCAAAACTTTAAGTGCTGAGATTAACCTAATGTCTTATGACGTTCTCGACATCGACGCTATAAATTACATCTAAACGT
>NC_090888.1:14289405-14304405 GCF_036669925.1 Montipora capricornis | reverse complement strand
AGCGGTACAAATATAATTTTATTCTATTCAAAGTGATGCTCGCAGGAAGAAAAAAACTTGCCGAACCAGCTAATGAAATCCCTCTCTTCTTTGCCTTTCAGTCTCAAGGTCTTTTGGCATCAAGTCGTGTGCGTTCTCCTCCGATGAAGGTAGCTGCTCAGACTAGGGCAACGAGGAGCATTTAAAGCAGGTAAGAGAATACCAGGTTGAATCGATAGATTATTACGAAAGACCGTGTATTTCCTCTAAAATGATGCAAAACAAGTATGGCAAAAAACATGGAACGTGTTTCTAAGTGCCGTGCAGCCCAAATAGAAGCAATTAAGGTAGGTAAGCACAACGGACACAGACAAGGCATTCAATCAATCAGAACGCGAGGCTGGTAGGTGGCGCTAAGGAAACGCGGGAAAACGCCTGTGAGCTTCTGATTGGTCAACAAGCTGACAAGAGATTTTCGTTTACCAATGACTGAGCGTAGCCGAACGAAAACCTTGTCAATGGCTTAATATTTCTCAAAAATTGAAACAAAAACTTTACAAATGCGTCCGTCGAATCTGTAAGCTTGCTCTTTCTTCATGTTAAAAAGGCAGAGTAAAAGAGCCAGCCGGCCTGCCTGCGAATGCCGCCTGCGTTACCTTCCTGATGTCGCGCTTTGTGAGCTGTCGAAAATTAGCCAATCGTATCGCACCGAAAGTAACTTTGGATGTAAACAGTACGTCACCTTTTGAGTAGGTGTTTTACCAATGGCTAAGGAAGAAACTCCAAGAAAAAGAAATCTAAAGGAAGAATGCCTTCGATGATCAACGATAACGCTTTGTAGCGGACATACAACTAACACGGTAACGTGTCGTTCTCATTCTATTTCGACTACAACGACGAACAGTTAGAAAAATCAGACTTATCCCGAATCCTGTGGGTAACAGCTCGAACGTCGTTTCCTTCCATCACAGAAGCCATTGCATCGCGTTTTTTGACTTATAAAGTTACGGTAAAACTCAGTGAGATGTATCCAGGTGGAAATAGGAGGTAATCGTTAAAACCTAAATCATACTTGCTTTTTGAGCAAAAACAACATGATATGCTTTCTAGTGAAACTAATTTTGTATTGTTTCCACAGAACCCTCCAATAAGCAAGGCCAAGCACACAAAACTCGGATCAGAAAAACGATCCACGAAGAAAAAGTGGTTTCCGATGACCATCAAAAAGCAAACAAGATTTTTGACCGCAAGGACGTTCTTGCTCATTTCAAGCTTATTCTTGAACTTTTATTTTATTATTTTGTTCACCGAGTGGCCGGCACGACTTTTACGGTGTATAATGAAGATAACTGCTCTATAAAGGAAGATTTAGTTACATTGTCTAAGAAAACGGTGAAGTTTGGTGAAAATTGTCTTTTTCCAAGAAACAAAGCTGTTGAGCGAGTACTAAAACGAAAAACTTGACGCTAGAATAAAACAGTTTCTAAGTTTCTGTGATGAAACCCTGCTGTCTTCCTCTACTGTAACCAAAAATCTTTCCCTCACTCGAATAGGGGAATCCGTCTTTGTTTACATTTTTTTACCACATTAGCACAAGGCGATCGTTTTCTAATCAAGATGCATTATGGGATTTGAGAAAGAAGAGAATGAGAATTTATCATTTTTTGATGGCCGACAACTCGTTCGTCATCAAAGCCAAAAAGATTTTAAAAAGTGCGTTTTCTTTGGGATGATCCGATAAAGGAGCATTGATGCAAGATAACTTGGTTTACGGTACCTCAAAGGAACCGATGAATGCATGCACTCTGGGAAAGGATGTTTCGGTTCCTTTGATGCACCATGTTTTCGGATCATACCAAAGAAGCGCATCCTTTAAGTTTAACTTGTTCTTTTACCTTTTGAAATCAATTTATAAATAGCATGATAACTTCTGAAATGTAACCGATGAGGCCATCAAAGATGACCTTGTACTTTCCCATGTTTAAATTCCCCGTTTGTCTCTCCAAATTCGTTTTGAAATGATTATAGGATGGGGTTTCTAAGATATACGCAATAGTAAAGTTCGAGGCAAGTTCATTATTGAAAATTGCAATCATTTTCTGTTCTCTCGTTGGTTTAGATGCATTAATTCCGGGAATTGAGGCAATCTTCAGATTAGTGAATAATCTGCTACCGAATAATTCATTAATCTGTAGGTTAAGCACCCTTCGCATTAATGGTCAATTTCAAATCACACTTCCTCACCGTAAGAAATAAACGTAATTCAACGAGAATTAACTAAACACCCTATAGAGATATATTAGCCTGCACCACCTACGAAGTTTAATCCGCAGTAATATTTAACAAGCTGAAGATGGCGGCGTCATGCAGAAGATCACGCCATTCCTCCGACTGAAAGAATCGTTCCAGAATCAAACGCCTAAGGCGTGCACAACTTTTTCTAGCTCATGATTTCAGAGAACCGACACGCCAGAGTGCTTTTGCTTCTCCAAAGTAACATGCAGGGGCCCGTTTTTCGAAGGTCCCGGAGCGGTTTCGGGCGTATTTAAGATGACATTAAATCATTCTCTTAAAAAGGAAGAAGCTTAAGGCCCAAAAAAAAAAAAAACTGCGAGTGCCTTTTAACTAGTATAAGGACCATGTAACAGAATAAATTTTTCAAGTACGCGCATGTCCGCTTCACCAATAACATTTTCCGTATATTCCAGAAACAGGACCCTACCTACAGGCCTTATACACCTTATTCCAAAATGGCCGGCATTTAAATATTCTTTTGTTTTTATTCAAATTAGCCCTTGATGCCTCGTTCTTAAGCTTAAAATTCAAAAGAATATTTTATCTTGAACGAGGCAACAAGGGCCAATTTGTATCCGCATAAATCAGCGGCCATTTTGGAATAAGGTGTATGTGAGGACACTTTGAATTACATCAAGCGAGGGAAAGGTTCTTGAGAGGGAAGATTCAAAGCCACCATGCAAACAATTTCCTTTTTCCAAGAGATACGATAAACGAAAGAGAGAAGTGATCCTCATGAACACTTATCTGGACGTTTAAATCAATTGTCTCTTTTTGACACCTGAAAAATTCGGGTGGCTCCAACGGGATTTGAACCCATGACCCTCTGCGATGCCGGTACAATGCTCTGCCAACTGAGAAATGACTGAAGTCACTCAGTTTAGAGCCACATGAATTTTCCAGGTTTCTATCAGGAGACAATTGCTTAAATTGTCCGGATAAGTGAGAGGGTCACTTCCCTCTTTAGTCTATAACCCGCACTTCAAATGTACTTTCATTTACAATACAATATAATATGGAAGATATAGTTGACGTCACATATTGTCATTAATGTCCCAACCAGAGCCTCATTGGCTGTCGAAACAAAAGGTCTTTTGTTCCTGTGGTTGACAAATTTGAATAACAAAAGCAATGATTGTAAACATATATCTTTTCTATACAGTACAATACAATAATTTATTTAATCACGTTATCGCCTAAGAGCACAAGAGCTCGTTCAAAATACGAACGTGCATTAAATCTACAATTATAATAATAAAATCTAGTATATAAAAAATATATTTTAAAAAAAAATTGCAACTGAATTTATCTTAGCTTAACATTATCGGCCAGCTTGACTTTAACTGGAAGTTTATTCCACAGTTGAGCGCACTTGTAGGCAAAAATTAAGATTAAATTTGGGAACGCAAAGATTAATACCATTTCCTCTTAAACTGTAACACGTTTCTCTTATGCTAAAAAAAGTGTTCAATGTATTTCGGCCCTGTATTCCCAATGCACTTAAATAAGAGGATCAGAGATTGTTGCTTTTTCCTACGCTCTAAAGTGTCCAACTTGGATATGTTTACGAGTTCTTAGTAAGACAATGATTTCCCGTGCCATGTCAGTGTCCTCAATATATGATGATTGATTTTATTGACCTGGACGTTCCCCACCCCTGACAGGAGGGGACTACAATATTCTAGATGTAGTAAAATGAAAGGATTGTACAATGCTAGAATAACGTTCATAGGTACAAAACGCTTAATCCTCCTAAGTGCGCCGGTCTTCGCATACGCCTTTTTTAGCTGACTGGAAATATGCTCTCTAAAGTTTAACAGGCTATCACATTTCACGCCCACGATTCTAATAGAGCGAAGTTTAGTAACGTGCCAGAACCATTCAAAGTTAAGTCAAGATCGTACTAGTCTTGTAAGGACCGATCGGAAGGGCTTGCGTCTTGGCACTGTTTATCAACTAATAATATACATGAAAACAATTACTCGATTCTGATTGGCTGAGAGCAGTGCAGTTTTCAGTTAACACAATGCAGAACAGAAGTAATTCAGTGCAAAAAGAAATAACAAACCAAGCATTCTGATTGGCTAATAAACAATAGGGTTTGGTCAGAACCAATCAAATCTTTTGTTTTCTAAGAAAAAGCGCACGCCCTGGATGGTGCAATATATGGTGCGATTTTTCTCTGATGCGTGAAACGGGTGCGTTTCTTCTGCTTAATCATCTGGAGTTTTTTTCCATGTATATTATTAATAAGTAATCACATGATTTGGAATAAATAAGCACTTGTAGGTTTTTTCAAATACTACAAATTGCACGAGCCCGTAGGGCGAGTGCAATTTTGAAAAAAATTACTCGTGCTTATTAATTCCAAATTGCACTCGAAATCATGTGACTACCTGTACAAATAGTTTGCATCGAACCACTCCGACAAGCTGCTGAGTCCCTGGTTCACAACAAATTGCAGGGCAATGGGTAAGACATCTGATGCATTCAGAGTTGTTTCATTAGCGTATAATCTCAAAGACACGTCCGGGACCGAGTAATTCAAGTCATTAATAAAAGTATTAAACAACAGTGGCCCGAGGAGGTACCCCGTGGAAGCCCCGCCCTCAACTCTGAATAACTTGAGCACGCACTGTGCAAACAAACCCTTAATTTCAGATACGATACAATAACAAACTCGAAATTTCCGATACGATAAAGATACTTGGAGACTAAGGGGTAGATAGTGGGGTAAGAGTGTCTACTATAAGAGACAATTGCTTAAATTGTCCAGATGAATGAGAGGATCACTTCTTTCTTTCGTCTTCAACCCGCACTTCAATTATGCATTCATTTGAGATGAGATAAAGATACTTGGAGACTAAGGGGTAGATAGTGGGGTTAGGGTGTCTACGATAAGAAACATCTACTCGGTTGCCCAGGGGTAGAAAGTGGGGTAATGGCTGAGTCCTTGACTCCCTGGAGTAATCAGCATGTAAATTCTCATCATAATCTCAACATCTCTGTCAAACAGGTATTGAGAAAGAAGGGAATTATCAGCTTAAGAGATTTGATTTAACACCAAATTCTCATGACTACTCAACAAAGAAAACTATAGTACTAGTTAGGAGAATGAACGTTTCCATCTTGGGAATAAAAGGGTTAACAAAGGAAATAAAAGAAGACAAGAAAACGTTTTCTTTTTCGTCCTTAAGAAATTATCCTTGCCCTAACAACCTGACCGTGGGGATGAACGTTTTGGTACCTTACGGAAGATGACGGTATGAGCCTTGAACTCGGGTTGAAAGATATTTCTATGGTAATCCTCAGGTAAGAGCATATCAGGACCCTCTTAAACTCGCTGCTCCCGATAAGTAGAATAAACCGATCAAACTCTCTTGTTAAATTGATTTAATTCGTAAACAAAACACCATATTTACACAAAGCAAAGTAATCGAGAAATTTCCTTGATAAGACCTTTGAAAAATTGCATAAAAAGGATACCCAAAAACGATTATTTGCTTCACCTTGAAAACGCAGGAATATATAGATATCGATTATACACAATAAAAACACCATTTACCGTAAGCGAACACCTTAATAAATTACTCTATAAGGATGTTGTCAGATTTGTTGAACCTGAATGTGAAAAGCTGCAGCAATCTTTGCAGCTTACTAGACCTAACAACTTGATGCATCAATTAAAGCACTGAATAGGCCTTTTTCAATATATTAAAACTAAGCTTGAAAGAGAGGTTTAGAGGACAAAGACAAAGGAAAGTGGATGATATGTAATTATTTTTCACATTCATTCGATAGTGTTTCGATCTTTTTTGTCCTCACTGCCTCACTATCAAGCTGAATATTTGACATTTGGAGAATGGCCTATTGAAACTAGCATTTGCCTTAAATAGTTGCCACTAAAATTCATTTGTTATTAACACGTACATAAATTTATTTTACAAGAATCAGATTACTGAACCTGAATCTGAAAAGCCACAGCACTCTTTGTATCTAAGAGACCTGAAAAATTAATCTACGTGTTGTTGTTGTCGCTTTAAATGCTGTAATTTGCATTATCTGATGTAATTTTTTTCCTTCATAATGGAGTCATGACTACTCTGAAACGTCGAATTTCACCTTTTTTATCATTCGTTTTTACCGTTTTGTGCTTATATCTCTTTTAATACGAACGTGTTGCTGATACATAAATGAAAGCACCAAACTGCAGAGGCACCCAACGAATCTGTTCCTCACATTATCTGTTTCCCTGAGGAATCCTGCTGGCTGGCAAAAATACAGGTGTTTCGATGAGCTGGCTGGGAAATTTGGTTATTGATAAAGGTTTTGCCTGGGAATTACTGACTTTTTCTAGCATTTCAACCCGAGCTAGCTGTAGAAACTCTGAAGACTGAGGACGACTAAAAAAAAAAAAAAAAAAAGAGCCCCTTCCCTCTCCCAGAGAATAGTCACAAACATACGACGGCTGGTCAGAGTGATTGCGCTTGCGGAAAAAAACCTGTTTTGTCCCGGTTTTGTCGCTTTTGTTCGGTCGCTTTGGATCGAGGGATTTGAAAGCGCGCGGAATTCCTGGCTGGGAAATAAATTTTATCAGCTGCCTGGGAAACCAACCAATTTTATCTGGCTGGCTGGGAAATTTCTTGTGTGTCTTGCTGGGAAAAAGGAACAGATAATGTTTTCCCAGCAACACTGAAAAACACCTGAAAATGCCTTAATAACACTTATTTTCATTAACTGGGGTATAATAATACATTTTACAACAAATTGGTCGTTGAGTGCCCCTGAAACTGAAACTAACATTTGCCCAAATAATTTCTACTAAAATTCATTTGTTATCGTGCTCTCACATATTCAGGTGCACTGTGCACATTTCTTAGACTACGTTTATACACTAGGGGAAAAGTTTCCATTCAAATCTCTCGGGGTTTATAATGCATTTACATGGTAATGTAGCATTCACATTTAAATAATATGAAAATACTTGGAACAAAACGTTTTATTCTCAAAGGATCTCAATTGGGCACAACACTGAGTTAGCCGATTTGGTCTATTTTAAAAAAGAGACAAAGAATGTGGTGCAACGAAACTGGCGCTTTTAGCATTTGACCGGCTTGAGTTCTTTGTGAAATTGAAGTAGATTCAAAAAGGAAAACTAACGGAAGTATAAAAAGTCATCGGATTGCGCGCCTGCTGTCTATCATCGATGCGGACATCTTGAGTACCACATCTTCCTTTCTATTTTATGTAAAATACCTTAAAGCTGTACTATGACCAAAAAATCGATCCTTCTTTTTCTTTGGATTTCAAAACTACGTTAACTTAACACTAAGTGACCCAAGTTTGAAGCTTTGATTTCAAGATTTTAACTAACATTTTCCTTTTAAATAGTCTGCCATTATCAATTTTAAATTCTTGAGAGAGCTGGATCGAGGAGAAAATGACGTCAAAGAGTCAAGTTACAGTGCGTGTGTACGCGGCTGACTTGATATGCAGCACGGGAGTTTCGTGCTTTCAAACTCGTGTTTTGCATATATAATAAACTGCATTCACGCGCTGAAACGTTTAACTAGTGAGTAAATAACGTCACCTAACCCTTAGATCCAACCCACTAATGTCCAATCGGTCAGTTTTGAACGTAAGTAATGGCGGACCGCAAAATCCAAACATTTGGCCAGTCAAGTGTTCCGCAAACACACTTTCAAAATCCGAAGACAAAAAAAGACTCGACTGTGATTTTTTATCAGAGCAACACTTTAACTGAAACATATCACAAGGGGAAAAACTGGGTGTATTTCTATGTATGTAACCCTTAATTTCTCGTGACGTACTAGCAAGAAAGTGACTTTTAACCTTTCAGTGCATGCTTACCAACAAACAAGGGGTGGAAAGGTGAAGTGAGATAGTCGTCAAATTCAACAACAACACCAAAAGACAATAGGGACCTTAAGCAACGACCACGACAACGGCTACGAGAACGCCATAAATTTGCATATTTTGTGGGCAAAAAAAAAATAGCTTTGCACGCCCTGCACGTGCGTTTTACATTTTGATAGATTTTTTGCCGTTCTCGTCTTGACTACGACATTTGGGGTCATGTGGAGAACGAGAGAACATGACTATTTTCTCTAAATATCCACACTGCATTCATCAGTTTTATTCCTGGATTGTGTATTCACACTTTCCAAGCCGAGGAGAGACATGGAAAATTATTACAGTAAAAGGAAATAATATTTTTACACAACAACGTTCTCGTAGTCGCCGTCGTCCTTGCTTATTGTGAGTCATGATCCTGTTGGCGTCGATGTAAACACTGAAACCTTTAGAAAGAATATCATGCTCATCACAGTTTCATGCGAGAGTCAAAACTAAGTCAAAACTAAGGGGAGGAGCACCAAAGACGTTGTAAGACAAATTCAAAGTAGTAAGGGAGGTGTTTACTGCGAGGGCCTGGGAAAGGGTGTCTCAATGTTCGGTTTCAGTCCGTAAAAAACAGCAAAAAAGAGGATCTAAATAATTAAGTTCAGTGAAAACCGGCCGAATTGTTGCCCATGAAAACCTGAACGTTTCCTATCTGACAACTGGAAAACAAACTGTTCATTGCTTGCGGCTGGAATCTGAAAACCTGTTGGGAATTTTGTAAATGAAGAACTCCAGCGTGAGGACTTTCTGAGCTTGAAAGAACTGCTGGACCGGGCGACGGTTGAGGTCTTCCATCCAAAGCACTTGACAGAATATCTGAGCAAGCCTTTAACTGACAGCTTCAATAATACCCAAGGTAAAATTCGGAAATTCATCTGGCGTTTCTGCGGATGATGGCGTGAGCTTTCGTTTGTTCCGTGCTTTGTACTCTCATAAAGCACGCTGTTTAAACCAACGAGAGCGCGCGTTATATAGAAACTTTATTACAAAAAGGGGAGGAGCACCAAAGAAGTTGGAAAGAACATCACAGTGTAATGCGAGAGTCAAAACTAAGGGGATTTGCCAGACACATACAAAGTAGTAAGGGAGGTGTTTACTGCGAGGGCCTGGGAAAGTGAAGTAGCACCCTCAGCACCAATGGAATTGAAAGACAAATCCAAAGTAGTAAGGGAGGTGTTTACTGCGAGGGCCTGGGAAAGTGAAGTAGCACCCTCAGCACCAATGGAGTTCGAAGACAAATCCAAAGTAGTAAGGGAGGTGTTTACTGCGAGGGCCTGGGAAAGTGAAGTAGCACCCGCATCACCAATGGAGTTCCAAGACAAATCCAAAGTAGTAAGGGAGGTGTTTACTGCGAGGGCCTGGGAAAGTGAAGTAGCACCCGCATCACCAATGGAGTTGTGAGACAATTTCAAAGTAGTAAGGGAGGTGTTTACTGCGAGGGCCTGGGAAAGTGAAGTAGCACCCGCATCACCAATGGAGTTGCCATACAATTCCAAAGTAGTAAGGGAGGTGTTTACTGCGAGGGCCTGGGAAAGTGAAGTAGCACCCGCATCACCAATGGAGTTGCCATACAATTCCAAAGTAGTAAGGGAGGTGTTTACTGCGAGGGCCTGGGAAAGTGAAGTAGCACCCGCATCACCAATGGAGTTGCCAGACAATTTCAAAGTAGTAAGGGAGGTGTTTACTGCAAGGGCCTGGGAAAGGGCAGCAATTCTCGTACGTGATCCGAAGTATATTGGAATTTCCGTCAAATCAAGACTTTTGCCAAAGGTATAAGCTAATTTAGTATACAGGTTTTTGGAGCAAGTTTTACATTCCCCTATGACATCTAATGCCAACCTCAGGTAAAAGTTTGGGTGATGCGGAGATCTGCGGCCTCTCACATTTACAAGTGAGGCAACACCATTCACAATCGAAACTGCCGTTTCCTCGGATTGCGATGCTATGATTCCACTCATGAACATGAAAACTTGATTTAGTTCACGAGAGTATCTTTCGTCAGTCAGAACTGACTCCTTATCAATTTCTCCATCCAGGATAGAAAACGCAAGATGTAGACCAGAAAAGAATTCTTGAAAACTCTTGTGAAAAAAGTTATAGCGGAAACAAGGCTTTCTCTTGGTACCGCCAGCCTGGATCGAGAGAAAGCCAAATTTAATGAACAGACTTTCCGTGAAATTCCCTTCGACGTCTTCGAAATGCCCCTCTCCTTTAAAAAGAGATTCTTGCGCCATTCTCCCTAGGGTCATCAGTTCCTTCTTGTAAACTATTAGAAGGTCTTTACCACTACTTGGTAAGTGGTTCTTCATTTCGTATCGTCTCAAAACGAAGAGAACAATCTCTACGTACAGCTGTGTTCTGTTGTTTGGTAGAATGCCGCCAAAATCTTCGAAAAGCACACAAAGCAGAAGTGTATTTAAAGGGTTTTTTGTCAGTTCTGCTAAAGGTCCGTCAATATGCTGATCATCATCGTCATCGTCATCGCCATCGCCATCATCATCGTCATCGTCGTCATCATCTTCTTCTAAAGATCCTTTAATACGCTGATCATCATCGTCATCAACGTCATCTTCATCATCACTGTCATCATTAACATCATCATCATCACCATAATCATCATCGTGATCGCCATCGTCATCAACATCGTCATAGTCGTCATCATCATCATCCGGATGCCACAGTAATTTTATCAGCTTTTCTCCCATTTGTACTGCGTGTCGAAAATACTTCCTTATAAAACACTCCGCATCATTTCTGGTAAATCCAAGAATCTCCAACAGGGTGTCCGAGTAGGGTCTTACTTCATTTCCTTCTTCGTGACGAGAAGCAAGAACAATGTTACAACCAGGGAGCAGCTTTCCTTGAATAAGACTAAAGTACACATCCAATTTTTTAGGGTCTGCCTCATCTAACCCATCGAGTACTAACAGGACTTTAGAAGGGTTTTCTCGCACGAACTGGAAAAACGTTTCTTTTAACTCTGGGTCAACTTCTTCCGGCAAAATGTGATCGTCGATAGCCTTCCAGATTGTAGAATCAATTTCACGACATCTGAGGAGAAGCAGCACCTCTACTCTTGGGAAAGACTTGTCCCATTCGCGGTCTTGTTCAGTTGCCCAATCATATGCCAGCTTTTGACAGTAGGTGGTCTTTCCCATGCCAGGGTCACCCTCAATCAGTACAATCCGTGGATGTTGGCACTCTTCGTGTGATGTAAAAATACTTGTTATGTTGGTGATTTCTTTCTTCAGCGTTCCGCGTGTCTTTTCTTTTGGGACTATCTTAAGTCTTGTGAAAATGTTCTCTAGTGGGTAGCTGAACCCTTTACACCAAGGAACTGAAAAAACCACCCCTTCACGCCTTTGGTAAATTTGTCTTATGGATTCTATGATATGGCTTTGACATGAAGAATTAGCTGCAAAACAAACAAACACCATGAAAATAGGGTCAATTTAGAGGTCTATTGATTCAAAGATATTTGCTTCTTTCCTAACTAAACCGATCTTTGATCTTCTGAATGAATTTCGAGTTTTCGCGGGTCTGCAAGCCCTCTTGGCTGATTTTTCTATGTATCGCCGCCTTTAAAGTCATTTCTGGTACAGGAACAAGCAGAGTATCTAAATGTATCTGCTGTTTTATCCACATAAAGAAAACGCTTGTTTTGCGTACAAAAAATTACCCTGACAAAATAATTTCTTTTGCCGTGGATGAGTCTTATGCTTGCGTATCACAGCGCTTAGTGGTAAGAACTAAAACGAACACGAGTTCATATAAAATAAACATAATAGGGCTTACTCTGGCCGCGGCTTACATAGGACGCGAACACCCGGTATATAAATGGTACAAAATCTAGGTTCACGGCTTTCTCAAGCCACGGCTTATCCTGGCCTGGGATTTTATACTGGTATAAATAGACCTTATTCATAAATGGCGGTCACATTTACAATTCTTTTGTCCACGTGCAAATTAGCCTACCAAGCCTCATTTTAGAGCAAGAAATCTTTTCAATTCACTGTTTGGTATCGAGGCTTGGTAGGCTGATTTGCACTTCGACAAAAGAATTATAAATTGACCGCCATTTATGAAGAAGGTCTATATTTACATTAAATTGAAGTGGAGTGATGATTATATTAAAGTAATAAATCCATTTTAAAACCACGCTCGACAGAACAAAAAAGTTGATACATAAAGGAAAGTCATTTTTGCTCTACACATTTTACTGCAATGTTTTGCCAGACATATTGATTTTTACGAGCGAATGATTTTTTTTTTTTTTGCGCGTTGATTTCCAACACGGTCAAATTGTCGTAAGGTCATATATACCTTCTGTTCGATGAGAATCCACAGAAGAAGATGGGAAGCCTTCACTTGTAAATAGGAACTGAGTTTGTTGCTTGGTAGAAACTTCTATAATTTCGTAAACCAAATCATTCATGACTTTACAGTAAGTTGGCATTCGCATAAATGATAAACGGCATACACCATACGAGCTTATTTGAATCATAATCTCATTAGTTCTGGATCAACAACCCTTTTGGGAATTCTTCAAGCTAGACAGCAGGCACCTAAACTATCTAGCTTTCGTAACTAACACAACACATAAAAAGAACGTGTCTAGGTTTCGTTGTCTGCCAGACGTAAGAGTGCACAAGCAGTATCGACAGTGTACATCAACACATTTCACGCGGTGATCTCATGGTTAGTGTGCTCGACTCCAGATCGAGTGGTCCGGGTTCGGGTCCTGGCCGGGGACATTGACTATCTAGCCGTCGGCCGAGAACTGATCTCTCAAAATGACGCCTCAAACAGCTCGGAGCGACCAAAACAACATAACACAGGACTTAATTGACAAACTTTATTGCCAAGCAAATCGCAACCGCCGTAATGTATTTATCCTTCTACAGACCGATAACAACAACACCAACAGAGGGTGGTCGGCCTGTGGCCCTCTTGGTTGATTTTTCAATGTACAGCCGCTTTTAAAGTAATTTCTGGTACACAAACAAGAAAAGTTTCCAAATGTATCTGTAGCTTTATCCGTAAGCAAAACGTCTGTGTTCATACCAAAAATAACCACAAAATGTTTTCTCATGGCGATCGAGGAGGAGTCTTAGGCTTGCGTATCACAGTTCTTAGTGGTAAGAACTAAAACGAACACGAGTTGACATAAAATTAACACAATATTGTGGGAATAATGACGAATTTAAATCGAAATGGAGTGGCGACTATATTAAAGTAAGAAATCCATTTTAAAACCACGCGGGGCAGAGCAAAAAAGGTGATATAAAAAATGCCCATTTTTGCTAAACTCATTTTAGTGCAATATTTTGGACATCCTGATTTTTACAAGTGAATGATTTTTTTTTTCATGTCGATTTCCAAGATTGTCAAATTGCCGTAAGGTTATATATACCTTCTGCTCGATGAGAGGCCACAGAAGAAGATGGAAAGCTTTCACTTGTAAATGGGATCTGAGTTAGTTCCTTGGCAGAAACACCTGTAAAAATCACATTCAACAAACCATACATGACTTTACAGTAAGTTGGCATTCCCATAAACGATAAACGGCATACACAATACGAGCTTATTTGAATCATAATCTCAGTAGTTCTGGCTCAACAACTCTTATCAGCAGCGAGCCATTTGATTGACCCTTTTGGGGATTCTTCTAGCTAGACAGCAGGCACCTAAACTATCTACTGTTCGTACCTCACACCATACATAAAACGAAGGAGTCTAGGATTCGTTGTTTGGCCGACGTAAGGCTGCACAAGCAGTATCTTCATCGACAATCGCAAGAAAACCTTAATTCAAAGAGCTGTTCAGTTAGAAACAGGTTAAAACTTGCTTCAGTTTACATGATTTTACCTGCATGTTGCTTAGACTCTTTCTCCTCTTCTCGTGCTTTCTTTTGTGAAATGCCATGATCGGTGAAAGAGATATCTGTAAATTTTTGAAAGTAAAAATCTGAAACACCTGCAATCTTGGGCAAAAATCTTTCGAAAAAAAAGTCTGGCGTGAAAATCCTTGGACGTATACTCTCAATTTATCCCCACTCTACCCCATACCAATGTTGCTAATCTGGTGAAAATTACCATGGAAGCCTTTGGTCGTTTCTTAACCAACATTGGATTAAGGGGAGGGGGAAAGTTTAAAATCTTCTATCACACAGATAAATGATGGAATGATCATTTAGTGGTGTGTCACACTTCCCAACGAGTTTTGTCCAAGGATGTGGGCGGGGAGCAGAATTCAGTTTTTGTCTTAAAAACAGGAGGTCACAGGAAAGATTGAGATGCTCGCTTGAAATAATCCAAAGAGCTACTGGGGTCGATAATTCTTTGATATTAGAAAGGTTATCATAATTTAAATTCAGGGAATGCTCATGGTGGTTCCCACACTCATCAGCGGTTAACAGTGTTTTCAAGTGTACAGAGCGTATATGGATATGACATTACAAAGGCCAAATAAAGAAAGCGCTGTCACGTTGATGTCTAGAAACTAATCCCCCAGGAATTGAACTCTTCTTTTTAACGCAAACACAAAGTAGCATCTTTTGTTCAGTTAAAGAAACCAAGGCACCTTATCACGCGCGTAAACAGGCACTTTACGAGAATTGTCCTTCCAAGAGCCGATTTGTACTTGTAAGAGCTCTAACGATTTTACCTTTTTGGTCCTCACGGGATTTCCTCTTTAATTTGCCTTGTGCTTCTGATGACATCTGAAGCTCGCAGGAAGCATCTGTTGAAATACACAAGGGCGAACAATTCGTGAATCACTCGGAGCTGAGAAAAAAAGGTCATA
>NC_090888.1:14276905-14281905 GCF_036669925.1 Montipora capricornis | reverse complement strand
GTCTTTGGAAATATGTACATTTTCGGCTAAAAAACGTTTATGTCACTTGAAAATAAATAAATTTTCAGTTAATCTCTGGATTCCTTACTCGTGTGGGGTTTACGGATGGTGCGGTGGTGAGAGCACCCGCCTCCCACCAATGTGGCCCGGGTTCGATTCCCAGACTCGGCGTCATATGTGGGGAAGACCTTAGACAGCAATGACCAGAACCAGTTTGCTGACCAGCGATTTTCGTTAAAACAGTGGTTTGATGGGGGTGCTCAGTCTCGCGGACTCAGAAAACTTGCTGGTGGTCATTGTTATTTAACGTTTTTCCACATGTGGGTTGAGTTTGTTGGTTCCCTACTCTGCACCGAGAGGTCTTTCACTGGGTACTCCGGTTTTCCCCTGTTCTCAATCAAAAACCAACAGTTGACTTGACTTGCGTTAATTGTTTACTTCAATTTACAGTGTCCCCAATTAGTGCTCCAGCGCTAGAACGACTAGACACTTAAATAAAGTTCCTTTCCATTTTTTTTCCTTTTAGCTTGAGTGATTCACGCAGGAATTAACCGTCTGTCGTATAAATGTTTTTAAGTTCACCTTAATAAAGGCCTTAAGCTTTAAGACACACGTTTGAATTCATTTTTGTTAGAGAGTAGCCCGGACCTTTGTACTGACACTTAAAGAGGCACTTGCTTCGCTTCTCACATTAGTTCGCAACGTTAATTTGCAGAAAATTCCAAGCGGATCATAAGAAAAGGGTCTGGAAGTGGAGGTCTGGATCTCGAATCACGAGTTCATTTTCCCTACATTCACGAATCACGTAACTTTTTTGGGAGGATTCATGCAATTTGCAAGTCGCAAGTGAAAACGTCCAGGCGACCCGGACGTGAACATTGGCAGCTTTTATTTCATTTTCCACCGAGCCAGCCTCTGATTGGCAGTGACCTGGACAAATGATTTATACAACATGTCGTTTCTCAACGTGTCTCTCAGTTCATGTCAACTACATATGAGTCACACAGGTAACATGGTAGATTACGTTACACGTGTACATAACAATGACAGGACCATCTTGACAGACACCTTGACAGACATTCACGACATTATAACGGCAGAAATCTCGATTCATGCGAACTACAACTTTAATGGATAATTTGCTCGTGTAGACGGCCAACAAGGAAAATGTGACAAGGATATTATTGATTTTTAGGTCATATTCGAAACTTGTCAAGGGAAACTTGCTGATCGTCTACATGAATATAGACCTTGTCAATTGAAAATTGTAAAGGAAAACTTGTTGAACATCTACACGAGCAATAAAAATTGACAAGTAAACTTGTCAAGGAAAAATTGCTCGTGTAAAGTGTTAAAATGGGTCGACAGGCCTACACGACTCCCTGGTACGTGGTCTGGTTTCTGTCTCCTTTGTCATAATTTTGCTCTCTTCAGTACATATTTGAATGGACGCCTCTTTTAGGCGGTTCCTGTGGGATTCGTTTAGCAATGGTTTTTGCCCTATGAGGCTTTACATTCGAATCTCTATAATGCTCTGTGATACGTTTTCTTCCAAGAAAATAGTTGCAAGTCGCAAGTAAAAACATCCAGGTGACCCGGACGTGAACATTGGCAGCTTTTATTTCATTTTCCAACGAACCAACCTCTGATTGGCAGTGACCTGGACAAATTATTTATACAACAGTTCAGTTCATGTCAACTACAAATAATGAGTCACACACGTCACTTGGTAGATTACGTTACATAACAATGACAGGACCTATTTCGAACCATCTTGACAGACATTCACGACATTATAACGGCAGAAATCTCGATTCATGCGAACTACAACTTTAATGGATCACGGTTCACGGTTAATATACTCTTCACGAATCACAGCTGTATTTTTTCAGTTTTTCCGATTTACGCCCTGTTTTCGGCTCAATTCACAGATCACGCGAAACCCTGTAAGAATTATTAGCATATACACCGATTGACACGTTACGCCGGAAGACCCGCTAATTTCATGACTGATGGAAGAGAAAGCGGAAACTTGCAACTGCCGCAAAAGAAGGTCTGGTCGTATCTCTCTTTAGCTTTCTTTTCTTTTCTTTTTTTTTTCTTTCATGAACGCGAATAATGTACAACTTAATTTAAAACAACCAGCTTTAAATTAAGTTTCCCTTTGAAGAGTAAAGTCCGGTTCAAACTGAACTTTTTCGCTTCTAAACACAAATCTGCACCCGTTTCATGCTCAACCGCGGCATAACTAATACAGTGTATCAGTTTCAATGAACTCTGATTGGCTCAGATTTGTTCCATTGCTAATTGAAATTCCATGGTCCATTAGCTTTTAAAGAATAATTATGTTTGAATGGGGAAGTTAATCTGGTGATACCTCCCGTAGTGCCTTTTTTGCATCCATAGGGTATTGCCTTGATAGAAGTTGACATGCGACTAAACATTACAAATACTTCTGCGGTATTGCAGAAGTGCTTTAAATTTAGCCTATAACATTCTAACACAATAAGCTAATCACGTTCTTCTGAAATAGAAATAGTAGTCAAGGACAGTATATTGAACAGTCTTTTAAGTTGGATGTTTAAGTTTGATTTTTTTTTTTTTGTTTTTTTTTTTGTTTTTGCATGGATTCCAAAAAGTTTTTGTTTGTACTAGAATTATTGTCAGAATTCAGTGATTTGCTTTTAAGCCCCATTTACACGAGCAATTTTTCCTTGACGAGTTTGCCTTGACAAGGAAAAATTGCTCGTGTAGATGGGGAATAGTGGACAAATTTTCGTTGTCAAGGAAAATCTGGCGTACTAGCTTTTCCTTGACAAGGAAAAATTGGCAAGTCAGAAATTTGCTCGTGTAGACGGCCAACAAGGAAAATGTGACAAGGATATCATGATTGATTTTTAGGTCATATTCGAAACTTGTCAAGGGAAACTTGCTGATCGTCTACATGAATATAAACCTTGTCAATTGAGAATTGTAAAGGAAAACTTGTTGAACATCTACACAAGCAATAAAAATTGACAAGTAAACTTGTCAAGGAAAAATTGCTCGTGTAAAGTGTTAAAATGGGTTGACAGGCCTACACGGCCCCCTTGTATGTGGTCTGGTTTCCTTTGCCTTTTTCAGAATTATTCTCTTTTGAGTACATATTTGAATGGACGCCTCTTTTAGGCGGTTCCTGTCAGATTCGTTTAGCAATAGTTTTTGGCCTATGAGGCTTTACATTTGAATCTCTATACTGCTGTGTGATACGTTTTCTTCCAAGAAAATAGTTGGTCTCGAAAATAATGTTTTTAGTTTCTTGGTGTTGATTTTCTCAGCAGTAATGTGAATGTGACCCTATGAGGATTTACATTTGAATCTCTCTACTGCTCTGTGATACGTTTTCTTCCAAGAAAATAGTTGGTCTCGAAAATAGTGTTTTTAGCTTCTTGGTGTTGATTTTCTCAGCAGTAATGTCAATGTGACCCTATGAGGATTTACATTTGAATCTCTCTACTGCTCTGTGATACGTTTTCTTCCAAGAAAATAGTTGGTCTCGAAAATAGTGTTTTTAGTTTCTTGGTGATGATATTCAAGATATTCTCAGCAGTAATGTGAATGTGACCCTATGGCCTCACGCGTTTGCGCCAATTTAATTCTGGGCTCGACCGATATGTTGTTGATCGGCGGTAGAAGGGAGTGATCTTTTGGTTTTAAATGTTTCACCCGGGCCCGGGTTCATTTTGTTTTTGAACGCCTGTTACATTGTGCCCTGTATCAGTGAGATAGGCTTATAGGCTTTGCTTGTCTTTTTTCTGCGTTTCTTAGCAGATCGTTATGCTCTTTGGAGGCGTTGTTTTCTTCAATTGTTTCACTCGTTCTTCTGACTTCTTCAGCGCGTTTTGGTTTGTGGCCATGGTCAGTAACTATCTCCTCCTTGAACGTCTGGAGTTAGTTCGTTCTCGTCGATGCTCTTTTGATATTTGATGTCGATGTCTTTAAATCGCTTCTTTGTCGAGGCTTTAAGATCACCCGACTGTAGATGGAGGCTCTCTGACATATTATTTGGTCAGGGCAGACCGCGGTTTCGATCCTATCATGTTGATCTCATCAGTTGCCTATAGCTTGATTTAAGGTGAAGAGCTTTGTCTGCAAAAACCATGTGTGTTTGTCTCTATTTGTACTTGATGGAAGGATCGAACTTGCTAAGTTCTGATTGGCTAGAGAATTCTAGCCAATGGAGTTAATGTGTTTTCGATCCATATGAGTATAGCGAGACTTAAAACAAAATGTTACTTTTACGCTTAGGCAAGAAGACACCTAAGCTCACTTTTTGAGCAACAGTTAAAAGACGCAAGCGTTAAAGAAAACATAGCACTCTGCTCCTTGAAAACAGGATACAGAAAGGAAAATGCCGGTTTCAGCCTTCTAAAGAAACACAACATCAAGCTACGCTCATATGGATCGAAAACACATTAACTCCATTGGCTAGAATTCTCTAGCCAATCAGAACTTAGCAAGTTCGATCCTTCCATCAAGTACAAATAGAGACAAACACACATGGTTTTTGCAGACAAAGCTCTTCACCTTAAATCAAGCTATAGGCAACTGATGAGATCCACATGATAGGATCGAAACCGCGGTCTTGCCTGACCAAATAATATGTCAGAGAGCCTCCATCTACAGTCGGGTGATCTTAAAGCCTCGACAAAGAAGCGATTTAAAGACATCGACATCAAATATCAAACTGAAGAACATCGACGAGAACGAATTAACTCCAGACGTTCAAGGAGGAGATAGTTACTGACCATGGCCACAAGCCGAAACACGCTGAAGTAGTCAGAAGAACGAGTGAAACAATTTCAGAAAACAACGCCTCCAAAGAGCGTAACGATCTGCTAAGAAACGCAGAAAAAAGACAAGCAAAGCCTATAAAAAGCCAGCTATCTCACTGATACAGGGCACAATGTAACAGGCGTTCAAAAACAAAATGAACCCGGGCCCGGGTCAAACATTAAAAA
>NC_090888.1:14261905-14269405 GCF_036669925.1 Montipora capricornis | reverse complement strand
GTGCTATCACCTTCTCCTGTTGGTGGTCGATAAAACGGGCATCGATTCTGTTTGCTCTCACCTCGGTGTGCTCAGCATAGAGCGGGACATCCCAGTAGGCTTGAAACTGGTCGTTTTCATATACCGGTTTGGGTTTTACTTAGGAGAACCATGGTGGGACTCTGTCAATAAGGTTTGCGTCCTTCAGGATCTCGAAGAACAGGATCTTCAAGGCGTTATTGTGCCTTTCCAAGTACTTGTTCTGGGCCAAGGTGGGACATCCAGCTAGAATATGCTGAACTGTTTCTGCTGATCTACTGCATAGCCTACATGCCACTTCAGTAGCTGGTCGGGCTCGCAAGTTGTGACTTTAATATATTCGTGTTGGCAATAGTTGCTCGTAGAGCTCGATCACTCCTGCAACGGTGTTAGACGGACACAACGTCCAGTCCTTAAGCCAAGCAAAGCAGCCTGCTTTACTCAGACTTACATCCTCCCACCTACTTGTGTGTAGCTTTCCTTGCCACCTCTCTTCCCTCACAGCCTGTGTATTCTGCATTTCTACAGTTTCCTTCAAGGCAACTTTGATCTTCTTGTCTGTGATTGTTACTCCCCCCTGGGTGATGCAGGGTGACGGGTGCTCAAGGTCCAGGTCAAGACCGAGCTCTGCTGCGTACTTCATGCTATCCTTTAAAAATGAATGGTGTCCCACCTCACCTGCTCTTTCTTCAAACTTTCTCACAACTGCAATGGTCGGGTCCAGAAGCCTTTATCTTGACGAGTTTGTATTCTTGCTCGACTGATTTCAGCCCGCGCCCCCCTTTTTCCCTCGGGAGGTACAGTAATGCTGTCGAGCCTAGGGGGTGTTTGCCGCCGCTCTCAACGAGGATTTTTCGAACTTCTCTGTCAATTTGCCTAAGCTCTGCTATTGGCCAGCTCTGGGTCCACATTAGATACCCCAGTATGGGAAGGGCAAATTGGTTCGATGCAGCTACGCGGTTGTGATCTGACAGTGGACTTGACCAGATGACTGACATGCGTTGTAGGTATTCTTTGGCTGCAACATTCAAAGCTAACTTGTCATCTTGTTTTAGGTTCTCTAATGTTCCCAGGAACTTGTAATAAGTTCCTTCCTTTAGATTTGTCAGTACTGCTCTGTCATCCAACTGCACACCGGTTTCATCCTTCACCTGTACGCCTCTCCTTACATGGACGGTCGCGCCTTTCTTTGGGTTCCATTCTAAGCCTATATCTTGCATCGCACTCTTGGTTGACTTCAGAACCTTGTTGAGTTTGATCTCTGACGCTGCACACGCCTAAAGGTCGTCAATATACAGCAAATCCGTTATCTTTGTGCTTAAGGGTTTGGACAACTTGTACCCCTCCGAAGCTCGTAGTTTCCAAGCCACAGGATTCATACACAGGGTGAACAACCTGGGGCACAATGCATCTCCCTGAGTGAGGCCGCGTCTGAATTGTGTCACTTCAGACTTCTCTATCCCCTGCTTCGTCTTTGCGACGACTTTCGTGTTCCAGCTGTTGCACAGGCTCTCGATAGTGCGGCACAGCCAGGTTGGGAATGTGTGTAGAATCATCATCTCAGCAAGCCATTCATGGTCAACTGAGTCAAAAGCTTTCTTGACATCAATCCAGGCCATGCTCAAGTTACGTTTCCCTCTGTGACAGTCTTGTGTGACCATTCTATCAATGAGCAGGTTATCAACAGTGCCACTGCATCCTGATTTGGCGCCTCTCTGTTCTCCCTCCATTAGGCCATATTCATTTAGGTGACGATCCATTGGTCCTAATAAGCATGATGTAAACCACTTATACATAGTGTTCAAGCAGGTAATTGGTCTTTGGTTGCTACTTGAGAATTCTCCTGGCTTAGGGATCAACGTCGTTTTTCCCTCGGCAAACCACATGGGGTATTCAGAAGGACTCTGGCCGATGGATTGGAACGATTTGGTCACACCCTCATGCAGCGCATGTGCTTTCTTCCACCAATAGTTGGCGATTCTATCTGGCCCAGGAGCGCTCCAATTTCTTTTCTTCATGATAGTTTTCACTGCTTCAGTTGATTCAAGGACAAAATTCTCATTTGATGGTGGTGGGACATATTTATTAATTGCCTCTCTTACATCCTCAAGCCAGGTAGCATTTCTGTTTCCTGTTCCTCCTTCACTCCACACTTGCCTCCAAAATGAGCTTGCTTCTTCGATGTCTTCAAACTGATTGGCATCTGTTTCATTACTGATAGTGCTCTGGCGAGGTTTGTACTTAGGTCTGTTTAGATCCTTATCTTCCGCTATCATTTCTCCGAACTTTGCGTATACACGCCCTGGGTCAGTCTGGAACTGGTTGTTGAGTTCTCTGGATTGCTGTTGCTTTTTTCTCCGCGAATACTCTCTCTTTAATCTTCCCACAGTCGACTTTTTCTTTTCCATGTAATTCACTAGTTGCGCGACGGACAAGACTTTGCATTCTTCCAGCAGTACGGCTCTATTTCTCCTTCCTTTTTTCGTGATCTTTTTATTCGCTTTTAATCTTTCTACTTCTGCTGCAGCTATAGAGATCTTTTTCCGCATTTCAGATACCTTTCTTTCGTATTTAGCTTTCATTTTGTTTTGATAGTTGTTTTGTGTCGTTTGTGATGTTGAGCTTTTTTGTTTTTTCCATCCTTTATGCAGAAGGAACGCATTATTATTATTATTATTGGTCTTATTATTATTGTTCTTATTATCACCATTATCAGCTAAAAGGGGAGATTAATTAGTATGAAAGGGATAAATGATTATTACAGTCGAACCTCGATTATCCAGATACTTCAATTATCCGGACTTTAACTTTTCTGGTCCCAGTTTTCATGCATATCAATAAGTCACATTTTATGTTCCGCAGCAAAACATTTTTCCTTCAAATTGTGAGATGAAAGTCCGGTTCCAACTGAACTTTTTCGCTTCTTAACACAAATCTGTACGCGTTTCATGCTCAACCGTGCCATAACTAACACAGTGCATTTAACTGAGCTCTGAGTAGCGGGCCATCATCGCGCCCAACAGTTTGATCGTCAGTCATCACTACAAACGTCACAAAAAGATAAGAATGACAGAATTCCATTCACCCTCACTTTCCATCCTCATAATCACGCAGTCAAAAGCATCATTCTTAGTAATTTTAAATTACTCCAAAATGATCCCGAGACTGGTAGAATCTTTTCGCAACCTCCACTTATTTCATTCAAACGCGACAAAAACGTAGGCAACTTTTTAGTTAGAAGCGCGCTCAAAACTAACGAGCAACCCGGCACTTTCAAATGCGCCCGCTCACGATGCAAAACTTGTCCTTTCATTGTCAACACTAGCAAGATATCGGGACCTAAGCGATCTGTTAAGATCACCGATCGTTTCACATGTACCTCCGCAAATGTCATTTATTGCATAACCTGTACGTTATGCAATAAATTATACATCGGTGAGACAGGTAGACGACTAGGTGACCGATTCCGCGAACACCTTCGCGATGTTGAGAAGAATGACAGGGATGCATCTAAGCCAGTCGCTCGCCATTTTAATCTGCCTAACCACTCCAAAAACCACATGGCTATCTGCGGCCTTTCCCTACATCTAGGTACGACGGAAAGCCGCAAGAATCTGGAACAAAAATTCATCTTTCAAATCGGCACCCTTAATCCTCACGGTATTAACGAACGCTTTTCATTTAACTAATATATTCCTATTTTTCACGTTGCCATGTTACCACCAATAGCGTAGCTCCTACTCTACTATAAAAACTACACGTAACCCATAATCCCTCGATTCGCTCTGACGAAGGGCTAACGCTCGAAACGTCAGCTTTTAGAATCTCTGTACGGTGGCCAATTTACATTATCAACTCCGTTGATAAAACCAAATTTCTGAGTAGCTCAGATTTGCTCAGTTGCTAAGTGAAATTCCACGGTCCATTAGCTGATGCAGCATAACTATGTTTGAATGTGGAAGTTAATCTGGTGATACCTCCCGTAGTGCTTTTTTTTTTGCATCCATAGGGTATCGCCTTGATAGAAGATGACATATTACTAAACATTACATGTACTTCCGTGGTATTGAAGAAGCGCTCTTAAAATGGCCTATGGCATTTTAACACAACAAGTTAATCAAGTTTTTCTGAAATAGAAATAGTAGTCAAAGACAGTATGTTGAACAGTCTGTTACCTGTTACGTTGAATGTCAAGATGCCAAGCTGTGAAATGCTCGAGTTTTTAGTATTACTTTTTTATCCTAACAAACCAACTTATTATTTATAATATTAACCTCGTGTGAACATTTATCAATCCAAATATCTCAAACCTGAATTTGAAACGAAGGAATCAATTTCACCTTAAAAAGAAAGTAAATAACAAGATTTCTTAGAATTTGAGATTTTTTTTTGCATGGATTCCAAAAAGTTTTTGTTTGTGCTAGAATTATTGTCAGAATTCAGGGATTTGCTTTTAAACACAATTAATCATTCAATCATGACAATCAATCATTCATTCATTCATTCATTCATTCATTCAATCATAACTACAGTAACTTACTTGAAGAGCTCTGATCAGTCTCCTCTGTCTTTCAAGTTTAAATCACAACTCTGCCATGCAGCATTTATACCATGGTCCTGCAAAATGAGGGATACCAACAAAAATGATTCTCAAGCATCTACACTCACAAGCTTGGTAAATTTCCTCAGTATAGTTAATGTTTTTGCATTTACCTCATTTTTGTCTTGTTGTTTGGAGGTTACAGCTACATTTAATTAATTGTATGTGATGTTACCTGTAGTCTCCCCAACTACTAATACCTTTCATGTAAGGTCTGCCATACAGTTTGGTCTGATAACTGTTATTGAATTAAAGCTTAAAGCTAAAAAATGAAGTTTTCCCTCGACCTCTTGTTTTAAGCTGTTTCCTTTATTTTCTCTCAGAATACTGTCCTTTCATCCTCTGTGATGAAGACCTTAATTAATGGACATTCTTACTCATCTCAGATGTTAAAGCCACCTAAATGCAGTAAAGATCTAAGACATACTGATTAACATACTAAATTTGTTAGGGGAGTGGTGGGAGCACTCGCATCCCACCAATATGGCCCGGGTTCAATTCTCCGTCCTGGGTCATACATGTATGTGGGTTGAATTTGTTGTTGGTCCTCTCTTTTCTCTAAGAAGTTTTCCCTATGTACTCCGGTTTTCCCCCCTCCTCAAAAACCAACATTGTCAAATTTCAATTCGATCTGGAATGCACGGACACATGTTGAACGAGTTCCTTTTGAGCGCTCTTAGGGGCTGGACAATCTGCAAGCCAGCGAGTCATGCCAATTTCGCATTTACCTCTAGGCTCGCATTCCAAATAGCGCTGATACACACTGTAAACTGTTATTAAGTCTAAGCACCCATTTTAAAACGGTTAGATGTTATTGTAGCTTTCAATAACTGTGTAATTCGCATGTTGACTCGCAGCCATGGCTCGCATGCCTCGCATGCCTTGCTGGCTCGCACATTGTCCAAACTCGCGCTCTTAAGGTGTTCCGTGGGTAAACAAATTCCATTCCATGAAGTTCAAAGCAGTCAAGATATCTGGAAATGAGTTTGATCAACCACCTCTTAGTTTCAGACATTAAATGCAACTCAGACTTCATTTGACATCATTTAATAGAACTTCAAGGACATTGAAAGCAGTCAACCAATGCTGATGTTTTTGAGATTTAGCTCTAAATGAAAACGGAATTTTAAGCTTAGAGAAATTTATACAAAGAAGAAATTAAACTTTTAAGATGGCATATTTGATAAGGTTTGAAGTTTCAAATGTGGTCAATTAAAGTACAGTGATGCCTTGATCTGTGCACTTTAACTACAATTACTGTTGTAGTTCGTTACCTAAAAATGTCTGGCTGTCACTGTAACATCATGACCAAGAAAATTTACATATAATTTTGTACTTGAAGAATCTTTACCCTACCAAACAGGTGACTGCAAGAAGTCTACATTTTTGTACAAGAGACAAGAGCGACTGCAGTCAACATGAGCAACTGCACTCAAGTTGTCAGTGGTTTTGTTATACTTGCCATTCGTTGGGTCCCTCATGCTTTGTGTTGTAGAGCTTATTCATTGTTGTTAAACATATAGCTAAAGTTCAATAAGGTTATATTTTAAATTATCTTTTATATTGATAGTTTTTAAATTTACCGTTGTTTTAATTATTTATATTAGTATATTAGTAATTATTATAAATAATTTTTAAGTTAGCGCAAATGAAAATAACCCAATTGATATTTGCGCTTTATAAGTGAAATAAATAATAATAATAATTATTATTATTATTATTATTATTGTGGCGCGAAGAAGGAGCATTTTGTGTGGAGCGTTTAGCGGGTTTTCCCCTCCCCTTTCCCCCGTCTTCTTTCCATGGGTGGCTGTCTTCTCGGGTGGCGTGGGGGCTCAGGGCTGGTTTGTCAGGTTTTACCAGCCACGGGTACAGTCTCTATCTTGGAGCTCGCTGCCAATAGTGGAAGCTCCAGGATGTCTCAGGCACCCAACCTCCACTTAGCGACGCAGTTGATAAATAATAATTGAAATAACAAGCTTTAGTCAATTTCGTGCAGTGAGCAAGTCAGTAAAATTACTGTAAATTTAAGTTTAGACAAAATTCAGGTGACAAAAATATATTTTATATTTATGAAGATGTTTCAAAATTGTCTGAAATGTGGACATTTACTGGAACATATATTGGTGATGTTAGAATACATGTAGTCTTATATGCATGCTTACTGCACATACCTGCAATAACTCTTTAATTTATTATTCAGAAACGTCTGGAAATCACATCTTTGATCAAAAAGTTTCCTCCTTTCAAGAAAACAAAATCGAAAAATTAATAAGCAGAGAGAGGAGAGATTTTATCACTACAGAAGAGACAAGAATTAAAGGATCTTCCTTTAAGATGTCATTCTCAATTAATTAGTATGTACATAATAAATTAAGTTGCACATCTAATTTGAAAGTTCAGAAGGAATTGCTTTAAAAATACACCCGACAGTCACAAAGAACAAACTATATAAAATTAAAGAAAGGCCATGTATCTCACAAAGTATTCCTCTGTTGTGCACAAGAATGGAATTTTCAATTTTACATATTAAGAAATGAATGGTTTGCAGCCAGCCTTGCATGAAATGCAGTGATGCCAACCTCTGGAGATCTAAGATCTGGAGATTAATTTTCATCCGGACCCCAACACCCCCTCCCCCTCCCCTCCATGATCATCTGACCCACTTCTAGCCCACTTTCTCCCCCCCCCCCCCCCCCCCCCCAAATATGCACTCACCCACCTCCTAAAACAGTTTCTAAATCAAATCCACAGGGTTGCAATGATTGCGGGAAAACAGGGCACTACATGTAATATGTCGAAAATTTTTACTCGTTAAACCGAGAATGATCCAACCCTGAAGACAATCAGATAATTATACGGTCGTGATAACAAACAAAGGC
>NC_090888.1:14236905-14251905 GCF_036669925.1 Montipora capricornis | reverse complement strand
GTAATGCTTGTGGAATTAACAGGAAGATTCAAGCCGCATCCATGGAGACAGTGGGTTGCTGACGTCAGAGAAGGAGCTTTTCAGCTGGGGTAGGGTGGGGGGTGAGAAATCGGAAAGATTTTACAAAGTAATGGAGTAGACCTTTTTGTGACGGAGAAATTTCTAACTCGACCATGTTAACTTGTTTCATAGTATTGTCCTTCACTGTAAAGCAACATTGGTAAGGAAGGATAGATCGTTATGCATCGCCTCCATTCCTCCCCTCCTATCTCCAGTATATATCTCTACCAAAATATTTTGATGTTTTGTGATCATTCTGTTAAGACACCGATAACCGGCGATGATCACGAGATCACGTGAACATGGCGTGAAAAAAATTACCAAGTTATTGATATGTGAAAACAATTTCCCAGTGACAAAAAATGACGAATCAATCAGGCTAATCGCTGTCTTTATTATTTTTTTCCAAATAATTATCATAATTTGACATGTTCCAGAATGTTCCGGAATGTTTCATGTTCCGGCTTTTACTAACGCCCGTTTTATAACAAACGGCCAACAACTGTCTTCTCACAGCGTCAGGTTGTAAATCGGAGGACGTAGAGAATATATTGCAGCTTATCACTGGAAGACAGAGGTGGCATGCATCATCAAGGATGAAAAGATCTAAAGACAGAGTTGGCATGTTCGGAGATGAAACGCAAACGGTGAGGTGAGCAGACTGCCTCGCGAGGCGGCTTGCTCAGCCGTTTCTTCACGTGTGCAGGGAAATTTTGGTGAGAGAGTCGCCTCGCGAGGCCGTGAAGATAAAATCAAACATGTCATGTTTGATATTTCTGGTCTCGCGTGGAAAATTCCTCACTGTGTACGGCCATCGTGAGAATCGAGCTGAGCTCGGTCGATCAAGCATCCAAAAAAATACATGGCATTCTCACGTGACTTCAGTTATATAGTAGTTTATTAAAAGAAAACTCTCTTGCAGTAAAACAACTGAATTAACGAGTACGTTTTACAATCTTAAATTATTTAAAAGTAAAAACGTTTTCTTTTCTCTTAGTCCTACAGGCCTGCTTGTTCCGCGCACCGGTGGCTCGGTTGGTTGAGCACGGGCTGTCACGCGAGAAGTCGTGAGTTCAACTCAGGGTCTTCAATAACTGAGGAGAAAGTGCTGCTTTTGCAATTACATCTGCAAATTGTTAGACTCTCTAGTCTTCTCGGATAAGGACGATAAGCCGGAGGTCCCGTCTCACAACCCTTCAATGTTCATAATCCTGTGGGACGTAAAAGAACCCGCACACTTGTCGTAAAGGGTAGGGCATGTTGTTCCCGGTGTTGTGGTCTGTCTTCTGTGATGTATCATGGTTGGGAGGGTAAATGCTCGGAGATATTAGCTACACCAAGCTACTCTAAAAATCCGAGGGTAAATAAAGATATATGATATATGATATGATATGTGTTTTCTGCCTTAAGGGATAGTTCAGGAGGCGCGTCCAAGAGTGGACTGGGGCGCAGATGATACAAAGGGTGACTGGGGGACTTCATTTCGTTCAAGATGGCGTCGGAGGAAGAAACTCCAACGCCACTGATGCCACGTAAGAATGCCATGTATTTTATTGGATGCTTGATTGAGCGAGCTCAGCTCGATTCTTAGGGTAGCTGCAACAGTGAGGAATTTGCCTTGCGAGGCCTAAAATATCAACTATGTTTGATTTTATCCTTACGGCCTTGCGAGGCGAATTTCTCACAAAAATTTCCCCTCACACGTGAGGAAACGGCTGAGCAAACCTCCTCGCGAGGCAGTCTGTTCAGCTCTTTATTTCCGGCGGGATTTAGATCTTTTCATCCTTGATCATGCATGCCACCTCTGTCTTCCGGTGATAAGCTGTAATACTTCTCTACGTCCTCCGATTTACACCCTGACGCTGTGAGAAGACAGTTGGTGGCCGTTTTTATGACACAGGCGTTAGTAAAAGCCGGAACATGAAACATTCCGGAACATTCCGGAACATGACAAATTATGATAATTATTTGGAAAAAAAAAATAAAGACAGTGGTTAGCCTGCAGTGCAGGCGTATTTTCGTGTAAATCGAGCGAACATGAGCCGCCAAGTCAGTTGTTTCCATCGTGGGGCGGGTGATTAAGGAGAGGAAAGGAAACAGTGATTTTCAGCCCAATCGTTCATAAAAAGTAAGGTGAGACTATTGGACAGTCGTACACAACTAATGGTAGCGAGTGTAAGTCTGTGTCGTCTTTGAAGAAGACGTGAAAAGAGAGTTTACTGCAGTGTTGCGAATGAAATCGGGGTATTTTGAACACGACGCAGAATTCATTGTCATATGCTTTTTATTATTTGTCAAGTGGAAGGGATGCAAACGGTTTTCCTTTGTACATGGATTACCTTTTATCCCCCGGGGAAGGGGGGGGGGGGCACCTTAGGAATTTCTGGGTGGGGATGTGCTGCTGGGACCCTGGAACCCTTAGCCTATGCCACAGCTAGTTAAGCTGGATTTTGCTCCTCTATACTAGAGTAAACTCCCACGAAAGCACCGGCTTCGATCGAATTTTTTTAAAACTTCTGTAGGTTATAGTATTATGCCCTTTACATAGATAGCTTTCGACAGACATAGACTAAACTGTGATCGCTGATGGTGACATGGGAAACTCCGGAACAGACTACCCTGTCAGGAGAATTGGTATACCTTAGGTCAATTAAAGTAGATGTAACTTCAGTGATGCGTGTAGGTGTATTTATCAGCTGCTGAAGACCATAAATATCAGCTATGTATGGCAGCACACGAGAATTGTTGTCACATACTGAATACAAATTGCAATTCATATCAGCCATCACATGATATTCGATATTTTCGGAATCAAGTTGCCCAATAAGGGTTTCAAAGGATGCAAACTTTTCAACGGCAGAGTTTGGTGGCCTTTACCAAGTAACAACAATAAAAGGTTTAGATCTCGGTTTTCTTATTTCAAGACATAAATTTTCGAGATTATTCATAATAAGATCAGTGCGCACCAAAAAGGAAACACCCCCACCGTTTCTATTTCTATCACGTCCAACTATTTCATATCCCGGGATATGAACATCCTTGTAATTAATCGACTCATCAAGTTTTAGTTTCATTAATTGATAGAATATCTACAGGACTACTGGCAAGAAGAACTCTGAGTTCATCGACGTGTTTAGTTAGACTTGTCACATTTAAAAAAGCTAATTTAAATCCCCGTTTGGCGGGTAAAGACGTAGAGAAATCAGACACAGGGGCAGAATCGATGCAACCATTATAGGTGTGCAACGATTAGGCACGGCATTCAAGGAATCGAGTAAAATTCAACGCATTTCAAAAAGATTGTCAACAAAATTTTTGAACAGCCGAATGTTTATGAACAAAACATAAAGAAAAAGTGAACTACAATGCAGCGAAACGCAAACAAGATTTTTGACCGCAAAGACTTTCTTTGCCAATTTCGGGCTTATTTCTTGAACTTTTATTTTACCTTATTATAGGAAGTTAACGCTCCATGAAATTAAGGTATTGGAATTAACGCGACTTAAATTAACACGAATTTAATGGAAAACGACTTTCGAAGAAAGAAAATTAACGCGAAAGAGGAGGTAGAATTTCATAATAAAGGAAATTAACGCGATTAAATACGCGAAATCAAAAGAGAAGATATTGACATCACTTCTGATAGCGACAACGATGAAGATGAACTCGAAATATTGTAAACTCTTGCCCTAGCTTTTGTGAAAGATGAAAAACTAAGGGTAAATGAAAGAAAGAAAGCTTGTAGTTAATGTTTTTTAGGTGGTAAGAATGTCTGGACAGTTTCCAAAATTGGGGTTAAGAAACTGGAAATTAAGAGCGCGGAAATTAACGCTGCACTTAATTAACGTCGCGGAAATTAACGCTCAACAAAATTAACGCGAATTTTAACGATTCGCGTTAATTTCATATAATAAGGTATTAGTTTGTTCATCGAGTGGCCGGCCCGACTTTTACGGTGTCTAATGAAAATATCTGCTCTATAAAGGAAGATTTAGTTCAGTGTCTAAGAAAACGATAATTTTTCGGCGGAAATTGTCTTTTTCTTACCAAGAACCAAAGATATCGAGCGAGAACTAAAACTAAAAATGTGACGCTAGAAGGAAACAAATTTTAATCAGATCACGTGATTCCTTCGACCGACAAGCTTGCAGGGTCTTCCTTTTTGTCCCAAGAACATTGATTGCGCTGACGTTTGTCGCTCTAGAATCAAACGCCCAAGGGGTACACTACTTTCCTCGCTCATGTTAAAAGATTGTTAAAGAGCAAGGTATCGGAAAGTATTATTCGAGTCTTGTAGCTAAACGATCCACGGAGCTTTCGTTTCCTCGCAATTAACATGCTGGGGCTCGTTCGTCGAAACTCGAGTCCCGAAGCTCTTCGAGCGTATTTCGGCTGTTATTAAATCATTATATCTTGAAAAGGAAGACGTCTTAGGGCATGAAACCACGGGTGTTTTATTCCCTAGTCTAAGGGCCATGTAACGGATAAGCTTTTCCAAGTAAGCAGGCGAGGGAGAGGTTCTTGCGAGGGAATTTTCGAAGCTAACATGCAAAGGATTTCCATTTACCAAGAGATACGATAAACGAAAGAGAGAAGTGATCCTCGCACTTATCTGAACAATCAAACCAATTGTCTCTTTTCGACACTATAAAAAATTCAGGTGGCTCCAACGAGATTTGAACCCATGACCCTCTGCGATGCCGGTGCAATGCTCTACCAAATGAGAGATGACGTCACTCAGTTGAAAGCCACATGAATTTTCCAGGTTTCTATATTAAAGGAGACAATTAATTAGATAGCCCAGATAAGTGCGAGGATCACTTCTGTCGTTCGTCTTTAACCTGCAATTCAAATATGCATTCATTTCATATACAATAAAGAAACTCAGAAACTAAGGGGTAGATAGTGGGGTAAGGCATGCAAATTCTCCTCATAATCTCAATAAAATGTCTGATTTAACACCAAATTCTCATGACTACCCAACGAAGAAAATTATGGTCCTAGTTAGGAGAATGAACGTTTCGATCTTGGGAACGAAAGTGGGGATGAACGTTTTGTTACCCTTACGGAAAGTGACAGTAGGAGCCTTGAACTCGGGTTGAAAAATGTTTCTATGGTAATCCTCAGGTAAGAGCAGAATAAACCGATCACAACTGTCTTGTAAAATTGATTTAATTCGTGAACGAAACACTATATTTACACAAAGCAAAGTAATCGAGAAACTTCGTTGATAAACAAAACCTTTAAAATTGCATAAAAATGGACACCAAACGCACGTATATATAAATATAGCTTATATACAGTAAAGAATCATTTCAGCGAACACTTAGGTAAATTTACTTTACAAGAAAATTGTCAGATTATTTGAACCTAAATGTGAAACGCTGCAGCACATTAAATATGTTATTGATGCATCAATTAAAGCACTGAATTGAGACTAGCATTTGCCTTAAATAGTTTCTACTAAAATTCATTTGTTATGAACACGTAAAGAAAGTTATGTTACAAGAATCTTGTCAGATTACAGATTACTGAACCTGAATGTGAAAAGCCGCAGCATTCTTTGCAGCTAAGAGACCTGGCAACATCGTGTTGTTGATACATAAATGAAAGCACCGAATTGAAACTATAGCATTTGCCTTAAATAATTTCCACTAAAATTCACTTGTTATCCTGCTCACATATTCAGGAGCATGCACTGTTCTCCAAAGAAAAGTAGACTTTTCACCAAAAGGTGGTTTACCAAACACTTGTTCAGAACTGATTTGGATATCATCACAGTAACTTGTAAATAGCCTTCATGTACAGACATTTTTAATGTGTACGAACTAGCTACTGTAAAGTACCTCAATAGACCTCTTTAGCTTGTACATTTTGTTTTCCCATTTCAGACCACGTGATGTTACTCCAGGGAAAACTTTCTTTCAATGTCGTCCTATGCACGTGAATATGTACGCATAACTTATGAAAACACAAAAGGAAAATTCCCTTGAGAACATCACGTGGTCTGCAATTGGCAAACCAAATGTACAAGCTGAACAGGTCTATTACATGAGTAAAGGAGACTACGGGAACACAGTAGTAAAATAGTAGCCCACACAATAGACCTAATTCGCTTGTGAAGCCCAATTAAATCCCTTCAGGTTATTGCATTTGCATGATAATGTAGCATTGACGTTTAAATGATATGAAAATACTTGGAAAAAAAAACATTTATTCTAAAAAGGATCTCAATTCAGCACAACACTGAGTTAGCCGATTTGGCCTATTGGAATAGAGAGAGACAGAATGTGGTGCAACGAAATTGGCGATTTTATTATTTTACCCGCTTGAGTTCTTTGTGAAATTGAAGTAGATTCAAAAAGGAAAACTGACTGAAGTCATAACAAATCATCGGATTGCGATCCCGCTGTCTGTCATCTATGCGGATATCTTGAGTAGCACATTTTCCTTTCTATTTTTTGAGTAAAATACCTTAAGCGGTACTATGACCAAAAAATCAATTCTTCTTTTTCTTTGGATTTCAAAACTACGTTAACTAAACACTACGTGACCCAAGTTTTAAACCTTGATTAAAAAAAAAACCACTTGTTTTATTTTAACGGACATTTGCCTATTTAATGGTCTGCCATTACAAACTTTAAAATCTTGAGAGAGCTGGATCGAGGAGAAAAGGACGTCAAAGACTTACAAGTCACAATGCGTGTGTACGCGGCTAACTTAGCATGCAGCAGGGGAGTTTCGGGCTTTCAGACTTTTAAACTCGTGATTTGCATATATAGTAAGCCGCATTTACACGCTGAAATTTTAAACTAGTGAGTAAATGACGTCACTTACCCCAAGATCCAACCCTCTGATGTCGAATCGGTCAGTTTTGGACGCTAGTACTGGCGGACCGCAAAATCCAAACATTTTGCCCGTCAGGTGTTCAGCAAACACACTTTCAAAATCTGAAGAAAAAATGTCATTCTGTTTTTGATTTTTTTTATCACAGTAGCACTTTAACTGAAACTCTCATATCTCAAGGGACAAACTGGGTGTCTTTCTCTGTATATAACGCTTAATTCCTCGTAACGCATTAGCAAAAAAGTGACTTAAAACCTTTCAGTGCATATTCACGAACAAAAGGGAAGGTGGATTGAGATATTCAACAGAATTAAAAAACAACACCGTGAACTCAAAAAGACAATATCTTGAGTCATGAGATCCTTTCATATGAAAAACTGAGCATGGAATTGCGTTTCCTCGACGTCGACGTAAATACTGAGACCTTTAGAAAGAAGATCACGCTCATCACTGATCAAGTTTAATGCGGGAGTCTAAACTAAGACGAGGAACATCAATGGAGTTGCGAGACAAATCCAAAGCAGTAATGGAGGTGTTCACTGCGAGGGCCTGAAAAAGTGAAGTAGCACCCTTAGCACCAATAAAGTTGTAAGACAAATCCAAAGTACTAAGGGAGGTGTTTCTTATGAGGGCCTCGGAAAGTGAAGTAGCACCCTCAGCACCAATAAAGTTGCAAGACAAATCCAAAGTAGTAAGGGAGGTGTTTACTGTGAGGGCCTGGGCAAAAGAAGTAGCACCCTCAGCACCAATGGGATTCCAAGACAAATGCAAAGTAGTAAGGGAGGTGTTTCTTGTAAGGGCCTGGGAAAGTGACTTAGCCCCCACAGCATGAATGGAGTTGTGAGACAAATCCAAAGTAGTAAGGGAGGTGTTTCTTGTGAGGGCCTGGGAAAGTGAAGTAGCACCCTCATCGCCAATGGAATTCCGAGACAAACGCAAAGAAGTAAGGGAGGTGTTTACTGCCAGGCCAAGAGAAAGTGAAGTAGCACCCTCAGCACCAATGGAATTCCGCGACAAACGCAAAGAAGTAAGGGAGGTGTTTACTGCCAGGGCATGGGAAAGTGAAGAAGCACCCTCATCGCCAATGGAATTCCGAGACAAATGCAAAGATGTGAGGGAGGTATTTACTGTGAGGGCCTTGGAAAGGGAACAAGTACCCATATCACCAATGCAGCTGTTTGACAAAAATAATTTGGTCAACGTGGAGTTTACAGTGAGAACCAGTGAAAGCGTAGTCATGCGGCAATGGAAAGGATAAATACTTAAATCTTCCAAATCGATTTCATTTAAATCAAGATTCCTTCCAAAGTTGTCAGCTAATTTAGTATAAAGGTCTTCCGAGAAAGGCTTGCATTCCTCTATGAAGGCTAAAGCCAACAAAACCATGTTCTGTTGATACAAAGTTGTGGAGGCCTCCAGGTTTACAAATGAGACAATACTGTTTATAATTGACACTGCAGTTTCTTTGGATTGCGAGGCTATGATTCCACTCATGAACATGAAAACTTGACTTAGTTGACCAAAGAATCTGTCGTCGGTCAGAACTGATTCCTTGTCAGTTACCCCATCAAGGATGGAAAATGCATAATGTAGACCGGTAAAGAATTCTTGGAAACTCTTGTGAAAGAAGCTATAACGGAAACAAGGCGCTCTCTTGCTACCGCCAGCCTGGATCGAGAGAAAGCCAAATTTAATGAACAGACTTTCCTTGAAATTCCCTTCGACGTCTTCGAAATGCAGCTCTCCTTTACAAAGAGATTTATGCGCCAATCTCCCTAGGGTCATCAGTTCCTTCTTGTAAACTATGAGAAGGTCTTTACCACTACTTGGTAAGTGGTTCTTCATTTCGTATCGCCTCAAAACGAAGAGAACGATCTCTACGTACAGCTGTGTTCTGTTGTTTGGTAAAACGCCGCCAAAATCTTCGAAAAGCACACAGAGCAGAAGTGTATTTAAAGGGTTTTTTGTCAGTTCTTTTAAATTCCCTTCAATACGCTGATCATCATCGTCATCATCATCATCATCATCATCATCGTCATCATCACATGGAGTCCACAGTACATTTATCAGCTTCTCTGCCATTTGTTCTGCGTGTTGAAAATACTTCCTTATAAAACACTTCGAATCACTTCTCGTAAATCCAAGAATCTCCAGCAGTGTATCCGAGTAAGGTCTTACTTTATTCCCTGCTTCGTGACGAGAAGTAAGAACAATGTGACAACCAGGGAGCTGTTTTCTCTGAATAATACTAAGATACACAGCCAATTTTTGAGGGTACGCCTCATCTAACCCATCGAGCACTAACAGGACTTTAGAAGGGTTTTCTCGCAGAAAACGGAAAAACGTTTCTTTCAACTCTGGGTCAACTTCTTCCGGCAGAATTTGATCGTCAATGGCTTCCCAGATGCTAGATTTAATTTCACGACATCTGAGGAGCAGGAGCACCTCTACTCTTGGGAAAGACTCGTCCCATTCGCGGTCTTGTTTGGTTGCCCAATCATATGCTAGCTTTCGGCAGTAGGTCGTCTTTCCCATGCCGGGTTCGCCCTCAATCAAGACAAAGCGTGGATGTTGGCAATCTTCGTGTGATGTAAAAATACTTGTCATGTTGGTGATTTCTTTCGTCGGCCTTCCGCGTGTCTTTTCTTTTGCGACTATCCTAAGTCTGGTGAAAATGTTGTCTAGTTGGAAGCTGAACCCTTCACACCAAGGAACTGGAAAAACCACCCCTTCACACTTTTGGTAAATTTGTCTTATCCATTCTATGATATGACACGAAGAACTAGCTGCAAAACAAACAAACACCAGAAAAATAGGGTCAATTTAGCGGACGATTGATTCAAAGTTATTGGCTTCTTTCCTAGCTAATCCGATCTTTGATCTTGTGAATGAATTTAGAGGTTTCACTGGTTTGCAAGCCCTCTTGGCTGATTTTTCTATGTATCGTCGCTTTTAAAGTCATTTCTGGTACACAAACAGGCTGAGTATCTAAATGTATCTGTTGTTTTATCCACATAAAGAAAACGTTTGCTTTCATATAAAAATTGTTTTCCCTTGGCGTGGATGAGTCCTATTAGGCTTGCGTAGCACAATGCTTACTGGTAAAAAAGGAACATGAGTTGATATAAAATTGACACAATATTGTACAAATAATATATTTAAATTAAAATGGAGTCAAGATTATATTAAAATAATCTTTCCATTTTAAAACCACGCTGGACAGAGCAAAAAAGCTGATATATAAAAAAACCCATTTTTACTGAACACATTTTACAACAATGTTTTGCCGGACATATTGATTTTTACGAGTGGAGGTTTTTTTTTCTTATTTTAGCGTCGATTTCCAACATGGTCAAATTGCCGTAAAGTCATATATACCTTCTGTTCGATAAGAAGCCACAGAAGAAAATGGAACGCTTTCATTTGTAAATGGGAGCTGAGTTTGTTCCTTGGCAGAAACATCTATAATTAGGGTGCGTTCGATTGACCCTTTTCCGGAATAAGAATACGTAGACAGAAGACTGAAAACGGTATGTTTAGCGTTTTGAAGCAACAAGGGTAAAAAGGATATGCTTAAAATAGTATTTTAGCAGGTGTTTGACAATTTTAATGTGAATCTACGTAAAAACGAAGGATTTGTAACTTTTAATTCCATGTATTCCTGTTCCGGAATACGGTCAATCGAACGCACCCTTATCACATACAACAACCCATACATGACTTTACAGTAGGCATTCGCAAAAATATTTAACGGCATTCACAATACGAGCTTATTTGAATCATAACCTCATCAGTTCTGGATCAACAACTCTTACCAGCTGCGAGCTTCTAGCTAGACAGCAGGCACCTAAACTATGTACTGTTCGTAACTAACAATACATAAAAAGAACGTGTCTAGGTTTCGTTGTTTGGCAGACGCAAGACTGCACAAGCAGTATCTACATGAACAATAGATCGTTTTCATGTGACGTCATCGTTTTCTAAAATCCAAAACTAAAGAGCCACGAAAGTTTTTATCCTCATCAGGCATAAGAGGCGGTAAATTTGTATCCATTTGCAATTTTAAAGCTCAATAGCGTACTTCGTTTGGAAACCAGAGCATTTTGAATTTCTGAGTTATAGCGGTGCGTGACACGAGGCGACGATCAAGTTTATTGAGAAATATATATTTATCTCATGGTTTTGAGCCTTTTTAGAATTTAAAGCATTAGGAAAAGTGCTTAAGTAAATAGCTGTCTGTTCAGTACAGATGATCACTCGCCTAGATAGCCAAAGTAAGTAACAGATGTTGACACTATTTTCCGGCCGCCATATTGGTGCACCACAGATGTGCACCAACATGGCGTTTTCGTACTGGGCTCTGTAAATTTCTGCGAAACATTTCGACGAATATCTGAAGTTTGGGGAAACGCACGGGCCTAAAACTTGGAGAAGTGTCTTCTTCATTTATCTTCTACAACATCACGAATTCTTGACTTTTTCCACTGGATGGTTTTCGATTTATTTTTTTATTGCGTGACAGTGAAAACGATCTATTGCCAAAAACCTTAATTCAAAAAGCTGATCATTCAGTTACATTCAGAATCAGATTAACCCTTGCTTCGGTTTACATCATTTTACCTGCATGTTGCTTAGACCCTTTCTTCTCTTCTCGTGCTTTCTTTTGTGAAAGGCCACGATCGGTGAAAGAGATATCTGTAAATATTTGAAAGTAAAAATCTAAAACACCTGCAATCTTGGACAAAACTCTTGGAAAAATTTCTGGCGCGAAAATCCCTTGACATGCACTCTCAATTTGTCCCCACTCTACCGCATAGCAATGTTGATAATGTAGTGAAAAATACCGTGCAAGCCTTTGGCCATTTGTTACCCAACATTGGATTAGAGGGAGGGGGAAAGTATGGAGAAGTTAATCTTTTATTACACAGACAAATGAGAGAATGACCATTTTGTAGTAGTGTGTCACATTTCCAACGAGTTTTCTCCAAGATTGTGGGTGGGAGGCAGAATTCAGTTTTTTGCCTTAAAAACCGAAGATCACAGGAAAGATTCAGATGCTCACTAGAGATGAATCCAAAGAGCTACTGGGGTCGATAATTATATTTTTGATATTGGTAAGGTTATCATAATTTACGTTCAAGGAATGCTCATGGTGTCCCCCACATCCATCAGTGGTTATCAGTGTTTTCAAGTGTACAGAGCGTATTAGGCATGTGACGTCACAAAGGCCAAATAAAGAAAGCGCTGTCAAGTTGATGTCTAGAAACTAATCCCCAAGGAATTGAACTTTTCTCTTTTACGCAAACACAACGTTGCATGTTTTGTTCAGTTAAAGAAACCAAGGCACCTTATCACGTGAATTCTCTATTCGAGAACTGTCCTTCCAACAGCCGATTTGTACTTGAAAGAGTCCTAATGATTTTACCTTTTCGTTCCCTACTGGATTTACTCTTTAATTTGTCTTGTCCTTCTGATGGGATCTGAGGCTCGCAGGGCGCATCTGTTGAAACAATACGTGAATCGCTAACAGCTCAGTGAAAAGAAAACTCAATTCGAGCTGACTATCAAGACAATTTATGATACTGATTTCCGAGAGTATTTTGTTTTCTTGTTTTCAGCGTTGTAAAAGTTTAGTCTCAGTGAATTGGTCGTGTTGAGGTCCATAAACTAATCCTCCGGGAATTTATACCATCTATTGGGTATTTATACCATCTATTGAGATCACTTGACTTTTCGAGATGACTTCCACTCCTGTTGTAGAAACGTTAGTCAATGTCACCCAAAACAGTCCTTCTCAGGACTACACCAAACCGGACGATCATACTTGACTTAGCTACAGCTAACAGCTTAGTTACAGCTACATACGACAACTGTCTTTCCAACAGCCGATTTGTACTTGTAAGAGTTCCGATGATTTTTACCTTTTTCGTCCTCACTGGATTTTAAATGTAATGTGCCAAGTGCATCTGATAGCATCTCAACGTCACAGGAAGCTTCTATTGAAATAACCAATGGTCAATGTTAAGTAAACTTAAAGTGCAAATGACTCGGAATTTCACCACCATTTTAAATTTCAGAATTCAATCTGTAATGTGCTCAGAAGCGTTTCTGTACAAAAACCGAGAACATATCTAGAACCCGATGACACCTCACGTATTTTCACGGAAAATATGAACCAAAGGTCTGGCATCAAGTTGAGGATTTTGACGTCATCAGTTGTGCAAAGATAACCACATTCTCGTTCCCAGATCCCATCGTTTCTCTTAGCCTTCGCACGAGAAAACGAAGGAAATTCATTTTTTTTTCATTGGTTATCTTGCGACCAACAAAATATTGAAGTGAAAGTAAAAATGGCCGGCTTCGCGCAGCTGACCCCATTTTGCCGCATCGGTCGGCAAAATTATCAGTGTGTGTTTGTGTTACAATTACGACATTCTATTCGACATGAAGGGACACATTCTCTAACACCGAGACTCTTGGAATGTAACGCTACTGGGCGCTTCCACGTTTCGTAATATTGACGACTCATATATGAAATCCGAAAGGCAGTCCTAGAATCTGGGACTGCTGTCTCTAGAGCCCCTCCCTTTCTCGTGCGAAGGCCCCGCCGGCTAAGAGAAATGATGGGATCTGGGAACAAGTATGAAAGGTTTATTGTTGATGTGAGGGTATTTTGCAGTCACATTTACGATTTAAAACGACAAAAGCGCACACAACAATATAGAGTATTCCCTGATCTTCTTTATCGGCGTTGCAGTTAAGTTGTTTAACGTAGAATAACAATTTGGCGTGAAATTCACATCGGGCAGAATCTTGGGGTGTGTTTACATTACTCGGGAACCCATCACTTGCTACTGTATTCACACAAGTTAGGGTTCAGCCTCAGTAAGATTTGCTTTTAAATTTTGAGGTGATGGAACTGCCACTTGAAGTTGATGTCTATTTGATATAAACACGCTTAAACACCCATTAAGACCACACAAACGATTTTTAAACGACTTTCACATACAACAATCGGATTCAAACAAATCTTCTCATAAATAAAGATCTTAATTCATACCATTCACTGAGTTGACCATCTTTTCGAGAAGATATTTGCACTGTTTAGACCAGTTGTATTTCGTTCCATAGGAGTTACGCAAAGCCTTAGCCTCATCAAGCCTTGTCTGCCTGTTTTTGTTCCAGATGCCCTTGATAGCTGCTGTCCATGCATTGGGATCCTCAGAGTCAATGACGAATGAAGAACCAAATGGTACATTGCCCAGGGCCTCTCCAAAGCCAGAGTTCTTGCTAACGATCACAGGTAGCCCAGCTGACAGAGTCTCCAGACCTGTCAAACCAAACCCTTCTGTTCTAGAAGGCATGAGTACAAGATCCACCGTACCGAATAATCTCTTCAAGCTTTCTCGGCTCTCGATATAGCCTTTCACCCTGAGGCGATGTTTGGGAATACCACATTCCAGCAATCGATTTGCGATCTCTTCACGTTTTCCATTGGGTGCTCCGACGACAACTAGACGAGTGTCATGTAATGCCGCAACAGATCTTGCTGCAATGTCAAACCCTTTTAACTCAAAATCTTCAGCATCTCCACGACCGAACACTAGGACACTGAGTTGTTTTCTTTCCTCAGGAACTTGTTGAACACTGACAAATTCATCAAAAATTCCAGGTGTGAAGTCGATAACATCTTGATCTTTTTGACAACTGCGGAGGTAGCTGCGAAAGACCTCTGCCAGCTTGGGCCCGACTCCTACAACGAAATCAGCCATCTCGCATAGCTCTACTTCGACATTGTGCTTTTCTTCGCCCTTTGTGATTGGATTCTCGTAACATTTGAACATTCCTAGTTCCTCTGGGTCAGTGTGTACTACTTGAAACCACACGCATTTGTGATGGTCACGAATAACTTGTGCTTGGCGACCGAGTTTCACACCATGACCAACAATTACATCAATCTCCAAATGTGTTGGGGGAAAGCTAAGCCAATCCATTTCTTCAAACCCAGGCCTTGGTGTTGCCTCAAGAATCTTTATGCCATGGCTGAGAGCTACTTTCTTATGCTCCTCAGAGCATTTCGGTAAAAAGTATGTG
>NC_090888.1:14214405-14231905 GCF_036669925.1 Montipora capricornis | reverse complement strand
TTGACCTGCTCCACACCGTGTGACTGGCTTCATAACTCACTTGTTAGAGCATTGCACTAGCATCACAGAGGTCATGGGTTCGCATCCCGTTGAAGCCATCTTCATTTTTTGAGCGCCTATAAGTTAGGGTTAACGGCCTGAGACGAATCAAGTTTAGGATGTTGACAAATACCCTCAACCAAATCCCCTGGACTTGCTAAGTGCTCTGGCAGGAGGAACACGTTTTACACAGTTGGATCTAAAGCATGCATATCAACAGCTTTCTCTGAGTGACCACTCTAAACAGTTTCTCACTATCAACACCAGTAAGGGGCTCTACTAGTACAACTGTCTCCCAGTTGCTGTGGAAAGTGCTCCGGCGATTTTCCAAATGAATCAATCGACCATTGACACCATTCTCAAGGGTATAAACGGTGTTGTGTGTTACATCACCATCATATTGATTACGGGACGGAATGACCAAGAGCACCGAAATCAGCTACAGGCTTGAAAGGTATGGAGTGCAACTCAAGTTATCCAAGTGTAGTTTCCTGCAGGAGAAGGTCTAGTTCTTGGGTCATGTGATTTACGCTGAGGGGGTCCAACCATTACCAGCGTTGAAGCTCCGTCACCTACTAATTTTACAGAGCTACAGTCCTTAATCGCAATGCTCCAGCACTATGGGAAATTTCTACCTAATCTCTTGACACTGCTGCACTGATGTTTTTGTTTTGCATTCCAAAAAGGGTTTTTGTAATTAATTGAAAATGTTGACAATGGAACCCATTGGGAACTCGGAAAAATCCAAGCTCCAGATGGGATTTAAACCTAGAGGGCTCTGACATTTCCGAGTTCCCAATGGGTTCCATTGTCAACATTTCATTTAATATGTGTATGTCATTCTCACATTTGCTCACTTGGGTGGTTGGTTGGCCACATCTCAGATATGCCTTAATGCGACTGCACGATGCAGTTATGAGCTATGCCGTAAGTCGTTATTTGACTCTGTAGCTGCGTGATGCGGCTCAAGTCAAAGACCCACATTCCACCCTTGCTTACCACAGTCTCCAGTTCCTGTGGTTAGAGCATCCGACAAGATCATGGAAGGTCGTGGGTTCAAATCCCATCTGCGGATCAGATTTTTCCGAGTTCCTAATGGGTTCCATTGTCAATATTTCTTTTAATCTGTTTGCATTAGCTAGAATTATTGTCAGAATTCAGTGATTCACTTTTAAACAAATCATTCATTAATCATAATTACAGTAACTTACTTCTGAGCTCTGATCAATTTTCCCTGTCTTTTCAGTTAAATTTACAACTCTGCCTTGCAACATTCATACCTGCAAAATGAGGGATATTTATAAACAAAAATGATTCTCAAGCATCTACTGCTATATACGCTTACAAGTTTGGTAAAATTTAATTCCTTTAGTGTAGTTAGTGTTTTTTACATTAACCACATTCAATTTTGTCTTGTTGGGTGGAGGTTAGTACTAACATGTACTTGTATAGGGGTTTTCCCTACCACTACCATCCTTATTTTTCATAAGGGCTGCTATCCATTTTGGTTAGATAACTGTTATTGAGTTAAATTTTTAAATTAAATTAAAAAAAAAAAAAAACGTTTTCCCTCCACCCCTTGCTTTAAACTGCCTCCTTTATTTCTCTCAGAATACTGTCCATTCGTCCTTCATGATGAAGACCTTACCTTCGTTAATGGACCTTCTTAATCATCTCAGATGTTTTTAGCCACCAGCATGTAGTAAAAATCCGAGACATACTGAATTTTGAAAGACTAATAGCAGTCAAGATGTCTGGCAATGAGTTTGATCAAACCACCTCTTAGTTTCAGACATTAAATACAGCTCAAACATCTTTTGCAAGCCCTCAATCAATAACTTGAACTTGAAAAAATTGAATTTAGCATTTCAACCAATGCTGAGCTGATTTTTGTGACATCCAGATGAAAACGGAATTTTGAAGGTTTGAGGAAAAATTATAGAAAATAATTTCATTAAACTTTCAAGTCATTTGATAAGTTTTGAAGTTTCAAATGCAGTTAAACCATACATGTAGATGTTGTAGTTCAATTTTGACTTTACAACAATTTGCATGCTTTTGATCTGGTACAAATATTTTGAATCAGTTAACTGGTACAAGTTATTTGAACTGGTACAATGTTAATTGCACTGGTGCAAAAACAGTGAAAGTAGTTTAATGCTTGTTGAACACAAAGAACACTTTTCATTGATAACAGCTGTTTGCCATTCATTTACTTAGTTCAGAAGGTTACTAATAAAAATAATGTTTGCTGAACATTCAGAGCAGGACAGAAATATAGCAAGACCTGTTGGAAATACTTAACCCTTTAATGCCCAATAGTGACTTATAGATTTTACTCTGTCTAACGCCAGACGATTTTACTCGTCAAAGGGAGACCCCTTGGGCACTAAACGGTTAAAAAACTATCTCCCTTAACCCTTTAATGCCCAATAGTGACTTATAGATTTTATTCTGTCTAACGCCAGACGATTTTACTCGTCAAAGGGAGACCCCTTGGGCACTAAAGGGTTAACAGTCTGGTTTGACCAAGAATAACATGAGTGGTGTTAAGCACTAATTTACACAATTTAAGCCTAAACACTTGTTCTAGTATGATTATAACTTTCACGTAACGTTAGCAGTAACTGCCCAAATTTTAGGAATTAGGGTTAAGCTTTCAATTTAATTATTAGGGTTACAGTATGCACTGTCTTATTAACAGTTAGGTTTCCAGGAGGTGTACGACAATTGCAGGTGACATACTGCAGACTGTCTACAAACAGCGCTGATAAACAGTATTTAAGTATAAGCACCCATTTGATTAGCACTGATAAACAGTATTTAAGTCTGTGCACCCATTTTAAAATGGTTACCTTTCAATAACTTTGAGTTAGGATCAGTCTACAGTCTGCAAGTGTTGGACACTGCATTCTAGGTAAAGGATTTGGCCTGCCTTGTAGTGATTGAAGTAACTTACTTGAAGAGTTTAGTCTAAAACAGCCTGTGCATTGCCTTGGTCATTGGGTTAAGAATATCAATTAATGGTTATTAGAAGTAAAGCATTCTTTCACATGTAAGGTAAAGGGGTTTACACCTGAGTTGGTGGGACAGTGAAATAAAGAAAAGGGTTTATCAAGTGAGTTGATATGGTAAACTGACAACTGTAAAGAAATTTTAAAGCTGACGTTTTGAGACTGAACAATCTGCGTTCCATGCGAATTTTGCATTTAAGCCTAAGCACCCATTTCAAATAGCGCTGATAAACAGTTTCTAAGTCTAAGCACCCATTTTTAAATGGTTAGCTTTCAATAACTGTGTGACTTGCTTGATGACTCGCATAGCTCGCCCTGTTGGCTTGCATGACTCGCAACCATGGCTCTCTCTGTGACATTTTGAGCGTTAGCCCTTGCTTAGAGCTAAACCCATTTTTGTCTTTCACATAGTAGGACTACTTTTTGTAATGGAAAAAAGTTATATTCTTTATTTTAGTAAGTCAATTGGCAATATGTATGGGTTATTGACCAAGCGTGAGGTCAAGATGACTGGATATTGGCCAAGTTTTTTTTTTGCGTGTTTATGGACCTAGACGAAGTCGAGGTCCATAAACACGCAAAAAAAGAACGAGGCCAATATCCAGTCATCTTGACCGAACAATCTTGGTCAATAAAGGATTTATTATATGACTTAAAACACCAAAAAATGATCTTTGATCTTGCGGGACCAAGCGAGAAATCCCGAGCGGGCAGTATCGCTCCATCTTGCCCGCTCGGGTAGCCAATCAGAGCGCGCGATTTGGTTCATCTTGCCCGCTCACGGAGCTAGTCATATAATAAAAGTTGTTAATTACATAATTTGTCTCTCAGATTTTCAAGTAACAAGGCCAGTATACGACTACCAGAAAGTAACCACATCACAATAACGTTACAATGTTATTGTTATTTTGTACTGTTACGATATCAATTAATGTTATTACTTGCAAAAAACGACACAGAACACAATATGTGGGCCCAGTTGGGCAGGGAATATGCCAGCAAGGCTCGGATGAAACCACCAACCGGAGGGACCGCATGAGGGGCCTCGGCAAATGTGGCCACACTGAGGGGGTGCCTCATGCCTGTGCTGCAAGGCAGGCATGGTGGCTGGCATAATGTCCGGGGGCCAAGTTAACCCCGTCCAGGAGTAGAACAACATGCCCCCTCCCTGACGGGGCTTCAGCACAGGGCTGAAGGGGTGCCACAGGCAGCAATTTCCCGCCCAAAACCTGAGCAACGTGCAGGGTACCCTGTGCTGAGGCTGATCCTAAAGACCCCTTCACTACAAAACTACAAGAAGAAACAGGAGCGAGGCCCTTGATGGCCCAAGGGGAGGAAAAAGACCGAGAAATTTGGGGCAATGGGGTGGAGAGGATCAGGCCCGCTTAATTAAGTCCTAAAACGATGTACAGTAATCAGTGCTGGAAATAACAGTCGGTCATTGGACATTGTCTGACCAATTTTTGAAAATGTCCAGCCAATTTCACATTATGATCCGACATGATGACCAAACATCTCACCAGCACATCTTGAGTTATCTTCTACAGTACAAGGCGTTGTCAGTCAAATGTCCGACCAAAAGGAAGATTTGAAAGGACATATGTCAGGTGAATAAAGAAAAATTATTTCCAGCACTGCATGGTAATTATCAATCCCCTTTCTTTTTGTTTGAAGAAGAGAGCAGTGAAAGTAGAATCCAAAAATATGAACTAAAAACAAGGATAAACCCTGTAGTGTCCTAGTCCCAAGAGACAGCAAGTTTGTCAAGCAGTTGTACAAGTAAACAGACAACAAACATTATTAGTGTTTAAAAGTCAGGACAAGAAGCTAGATTCTGCCGCACTTGTAAGTTTGTTTTCGTTGGCGTCAAGATGCAGCCCTGGTAGGTATCAGATTTCCAATGACCAAGGACTTAATCAGCCAATCAGGTAGCCCAGCGGAACCAGCTGTGAATGCAGCTCTAATGTGAAAGCTGTGAGAGGCATAGTAGGTACTGTTCATTCCAATGACGTGTAGGAGGGCTCACAAATTACTAGTAAGGGAGTTAGTGGGTGGGAGAACATCCATCTGCAAACTGGAAGAGGGGCTGGGCAGGTCCTTGTGTTGATATTTGAAGCATGTAGTCTCTCAGGGTGGTGACAGCACAGACCGTTGAGTTTGATTGACCAATAATGAGTGAGGAATTAAACTTCTATGGCCACAATAAATCAGCAGTCAAAGATCAAACACTATAAGAACAATCGGAGGAATTAAACTTTTATCACCACAATACATTGTGGCAGTCCAAGATCAAGCACTATTTAAAGTAACAATAAAAGGAATAATTAAACTTCTAAGGCTACAATAAATTCAGCCGTCAAATTAAGACCAAACACTAAAATAACCATCCAAGGAATAAAAACTCCTATGGACACAAGAAATTCAGCAGTCAAAGATCAAACACTGACATTAAACAAAGAAAACTTCTAAGGCCACAAGAGATTCAGCAGTCAAAGATCAAAGACTAATTAAAAATAACAAGCAGAGGGATTAAACATACAAGAAGGGGAATTTAGGGCCACAATAGATCCACAAGGCAAAGATCAAAACACTAAAATGACAATCAGAGGAATTAAACTTGTAAGGCCACAATAAATCAGAACTTTAAGGTCCAACACTAAAATAACAATTGCAGAAATTATTTTTTTATGGCCACCATAAAATCAGCAGTCAAAGAGCAAACCCAAAAAGGGGGAATAATTCTATGGCCACAATACATTAATTCAGCAGTCAAAGATCCAACCCGAACATAACACTCAAAGGAATTAAACTTGTAAGGCCACAATAAATTCCAGACTCAGAGGTCAAACACTAAAATAACAATCTGAGAAATTGTTTTCTTTAGCCACAACAAATTCAGCAGTAAAAGATCAAACAGTAAAATAACAGGCAGAGGAGTTGAACGTCTAAGGCCATGATAAATTCTGAAGTCAAAGATCAAACACTTAACTAACAAGCGGAGGATTGAAACTACTATCACCACAGTAAATTCAGCAGTCAAAGATCAAACGGTTGTCCAGGGTTGTCAAACATCGGCATTTGGCCAATAGGGAGTGACGAACAACAATATACCGGATGGATCAGTGTTTGAGTTTTGCATTGGCGGGAAGTCGACCACCTTGCATGATTTTTGGAAAGCTTCATTTGACTCCTTCTGAAACACGCAGAATCGACTCGAGAAACAGGGAAGCGGGAAATCAGTTCTGCAGCTTTGCTGCCAGTTATGGGCAGATAGAGAGCGTGAAGACGAAGACGAAGAACTTCCGTCAACAGTGAAGTGAGATTTTCCCAACGACGATGGCGAGGGCCTGTGGCTTACGAATTGCCATGCGGGCACGCCATAATAAAAGTTGTAAACAGTAAAGGTACTCCTTACAGTAAACTAAAGAGCTCACAGAATAACCTCTGAAAATAGTAATTACTCCACGCGACAAAGACAGACTGATTCAGAAATGAAATGCCTTCGGATTACAGGACATGTGGCTTCAAAGAAGCAACCATGTGATAGGAGCAGGACACAGAGACCGAGGGCTCAGAGGTTATCACTCGAAAACATTAACTTTGAAATTCCTCTGTGATTTTGCAAAATGGCCTGTTTACAAGCATTACAAGCTAGCTGATGTAAAGGAAATTCCTTTGGAATAATTATAATAACATTTTAAATTAGTACCACTGCACAGATCTAATTAAAACTTCGAGGACATGTAAAGTGATGAGATTTTTCTAAATTTGGTCACTACTCGAGCAGAATGGTTTTTCACTATTTTTCAATTTTCGCAAAAGCAACCATTCAGTCAGTCTCTATCAAAGAGAGGACTGTTGGAGCTGCCATTGATTGGTTGGCATTTTCTATACATGGAATAAGTGCATTATTTTTGACGAATGTGTTAACAACTTTCAGGCTGGTTTGTGCATAATTTCTTGAAGGCACTTTTTCCTACTGGTGTCCTCTGTGAGAAAGACAACTGTGTGCCATGGCATCTGACAGGATGTGGCGATGCGGATCCACATAATTTCCCAAAATCTGCATCCTCCGCATAATTATGATATTTTCCGCATAAAACAGAAGAAATGCCTGATATTACATGTAGTTACAAAGCAGCCGCTTACCATCCTCAGAAACATAATTAAAAGCCAACGAGATTGTGACTGTTTTGAAACGCTTAGTTTCCTGAACATTGAAGACAGTGAAGAAAACATGCCATTTTGTTCACAAGATGAAAGTTCGTAAGCAGTTTCCACGCATTTTTTGGCAATGAGCCTGGACAAAAGTTAAACCGTTTTCATAATTAATGTTCATACCCTAAGCTTGAAATTCTTTAAAAAGATGCAAAAGATCTATATGATAAGTTTGCCGCAAGTTATAGTCGCAAAATTAAATTGCATGATTAATTTTGTAAAAGTAGGGACAATCATTGCGATGAAGTTGTACAAAACAAAATAGGAGCCCACAATACCTATGTGTAAAAAACCGCTGAAAATGGTGGATGATCGAGGAAATGGATCGTGGTTACAATTTTGCTGCATATGTGTATCTCCAAATTGAAACAAAATTCCATGTTGAGAAACAAAATATTTTTTTTATCGCTTTATTTATCTTAGTAAAAGTTTCGGCAAAATGCCAATTGCTAGGCCTTTCTTTTATTTTAACAGTTAAAGCTGGTCACAAATTGGTGACTCCTCCAGATATCTTAATCGAAAGGGAACAAATTCAGTCGGAAATGCGACTGTATTGGTCGCACTTTCAAGTCCTGATTCACCATAAGCATGTAAATACTTTGGACGGACCTAATTATTAGTTCTATAAATTGTTTAAATGTCCACATAATCCAGTGTAATTTCCGCATAATCAACGCATGTTTACGCATAACATGGCGAATTCGAAAATTTCCGCATAATTTTTAATTTTTTTTCCGCATCCTATCAGAAGCCCAGGTGTGCGTGGGACAAGAATTGAAACACTTCCTGTTTTCAGACTACTTTCTTGTTGTTTCCTGTGAAGAGTTTGCCTTTTCTGTATAAAGCCCATGTGTTTTGAGTTATCATCTGATGTTCCCATTTTGTTACTTGTTTCGGCTCAGATCGATCCTCCTTTCCTGAAAGGCAGAGTTGCATCTTTGTTTTTTCTTTCTAAAGTTGTAAAGTGAGTCTTTTCAATTCCTCTACAGAAAGCTAATAGTATTTAATTTACGCTATTGCATAATTTGCTCAAGTCTGCCAATTTATTACTGATATATTTACCACAAGTGGCTCTGGTGTCTAAATGTGAATAAAAGTTAAGACTGAGAGTGGCCTGCGATGAATAATAAAATATTTAATTATAAATTATTATGGGGAATTTGCATGATGTGTTTGTGTGGTCAAGTGGATAGGAGAGTGGGCCACAGATCCAGAGGTAGGGGTGCAAGTTCGGGTGAGTAGATTAGTGTCAAAAGTTTGTGAGGGGTGTTGTAGAGGGAGTGGGCATAAGGGTATTCAAGGAGGGGGCTACTTGGAAGGTAAGGAGGGGGATAGAACTGAAAAAGAGGGGTGGGGTAGGATAGAGGTAATGGGGAAGATCGGGAAGGGGTAGGAGAAGTAGAACGGAAGAAAGGAATATTGCATTCCTTTTTAGACCCCCCAAAAAACCAAGCCCCCTGTTTTTTTAACTACGCCCCCGAAAAAAAGAAAGTACCTTTTTTAGACAGTTGACAACAATAAACCAGTACAATTAAAATAATTGTACCAGTTCAAACTATTTTGTACCAGTTCAAAAACAAGTTGTACCAGCAGTCAAAAGTGAACTACAACATAGATATGAAATTGAGGTGATGCTCAGATCTGTACGCAATTTGCATTTTAACTTAATTACCTAAAAATTTCTGGTTGTCGCTGTGACATCATGCCCAAGAAAATTTTATGTTGAAGAATCTTTCCCCCAGAAAACAGGTGGCCGCAAGAAGTCTATAAGAAATCAGAACAGAGAAAAAATGGATTAAGATTACTCATGTTTTGATGATATACAGTAGATTGATAATAATTAACCTTTAGTGTTTCGTGCAGTGAGCCAGTCAGTAAAATTTACGTTAGACAAAAATGAGACAGCACTATTAAAATTCCAGAATAGAGCACTAATTACAAAATTACGAATTATGACAAAAATATTTATGAAGATTACTTTCAAAATTATCTGAACCATGTGCATTTACTGGAACACGTAATTAAGGTGATGTTAATACAGCACAAGCAAAATTAATATATTATCCAAGCAAGAAAAATGCCAGACACAACATAATGTTTAGGATTACAAAGTCTTAATTAGAATATCTGCTTTGGTTTACCTGCAATAACCAATAGCTCTTTAGTTTTTTATTCAGAAAAATCTGGAAATCATATCTTAGCATAGTTAAAAACCTTCCCCCTCTCAAGAATGAAATTAAAAAATTAGCAGTGTGAGATTTCATCACTACAGCAGAGACAAGTTAAGCATTCACCTTTAAAATGTGATACTCCATTAATTTTGATATTGTAATGTAAAAATTATTTTTGGTGGACTGCATTCAATTAAAATACAAAAAAAGTTCTTCTTAGACCCTGTTTATATGGATAAAAGTTGTTCAGGGTAGATTAGGGTCACCTGCCTGTAAGTTGCGCTACCATGAGCAAGCCAACTTTTTATGAATACACATCCCTCAAAACCCGGCAAACAGTTTTAGTACATGACAAAAAAAGTTGGATTGGCAAGGAGGGTGACCATCCTACAGTCTGTAGCTGGGTCACCCTTTTTCGATGGTAGGGTCATTTTCATGGAATGCACAATTACATCCCAATGGTAATTTCTTCTACGATGCAGATTTCTTTTGTTTCAGTATTTATACTGCAGGACGTGATTTGCGGTGTAGTTCATAACTTAAAACTATAAAAGTTAGAGATAACAAGTTAAACCGACGTTTCGGAGTAGACATCACTCCATTATCAAGGTAAAAATGTTCTATGATGCTAAAATTACAGTATTAAAAACGATTGACGCTAAGAATTAACATAATAAGCACGTGCGAAATTGGCTATAAGAATACTTTAGCACGAATGGAATCCGATTGCACATTGAGGCTAGGCTTAAGTGTTCTTATAAATAACATTTCAAACACTAAGCAATCAAATTTGTTTTTACATTTTTTGAGCACCTCAAAGCGTTTAAGCAGTTCCATTCGTGCTAAAGTATTCTTATAGCCAATTTCGCACGTGCTTATTATGTTAATTCTTAGCGTCAATCGTTTTTAATACTGTAATTTTAGCATCATAGAACATTTTTACCTTGATAATGGAGTGATGTCTACTCCGAAACGTCGGTTTAACTTGTTATCTCTAACTTTTATAGTTTTATGTTTTAAGAAATCTCTTTTAATACGAGTTCATAACTTGTTACTCATTACATAATTAACACTGTAAAGTACTTGTAGTCAGGAACCATTGCAAATATATTTACTAGTACAAATCTCTAAAGCCATTGAAAATGTAAGCAGTAATAGCTGTTAATTAGGAGACTCTTGCAATAGTTGTTCTAATCACTAGAACCCTGGCATTTGAAAAGGATTTGAAATCGGAGGGTTCAAAAGAGTTGCTGAAAAAGTTGGTGGGTGTGGTGTGTGTTCATGCGGTAAGAGGGAAACTTTGAAACTGCACAGTTGACACTACTGAAGTCTTCAGCAGAGGCAGCCCCTTAAAGGTTCATGGAAAAGAGTCATTTGTCGGGGGAAGCAAGTTCTGCTGCTAAAAAGTTGGTCTTCAGCAGAGGTGAGCTTGAGATTCACAGCAAAAAGTCATTTGTCGGGGGAAGCAAGATCTGCTGCTAAAAAGTTGGTCTTCAGCAGAGGCGAGCTTGAGATTCACAGCAAAAAGTCATTTGTCCAGGGAAGTAAGTTGTGCTGAGCACTAGAAAGTTGCCAGAACCAAAGAATGGAATGCCAATGAGAAACAACTTTCAAAGAGCAGACGCAGTAACCTGGAGAAATGCAAATCAGTGTAAATTATTTTAATAAATGCTTGAAATATTAGTTTGGTATTACATGTTTTCTTGAGTTTGCTCGTGCGCTGTGTTTTGCATTGAAGAGGACTCACTGTTGTGGTGCGAGATTCGTCACAGTCACCCACGTGTAAACACTTTGGCTCACCTCGTGAGTCGACTCAGTGAAGACAAGATAATGGGAGTATGCACAAGCACTGTCTTCTCAGTCTTCTGATAATTGAAACTGAGATAGGCAGCTCTTGATTTGGACAAAAGGGTCACTTTGCTTAAGTTGACTTGGCTGGAAGGGTGAACACTCTTGCCTCAAACAACTTTTCTCCACATTAACAGGCCCTTAATAATTGATACAATATCTTTAACACTGACGCTTTGCAAACACATCACAGACCTCGACAAAGTCCTTTCAGGAAAGCCCATTTTCAAATTCCCTAACTACGATATTCCTTTAAACAAGTCTTAAGGGCAGGGTAGCTACATCACAGATCTAAAATTGTGGAAAAACAGTCGAGGCTTAACCCTGAAAGGTGTAGTAACTCTACTCCAGGGATAAATACAGGAATACCTGTTATCCCCATTAGAATAGCAGGTATATCCTTGGAGTAACTGTTATACCTGGTATAATTTATTTCTCTTTCCAGGAACTGGGCCCTAGACCATACCTTGAAAAGAAGGCAATGAATGACCCCTCCCCCACCACATAATCCCACTCAATGCTGTTAAGGAAGATGGGCATAATTAGCCCATTGTGGGATTCAAGGGGGAGGCATGATATCAAGATTTCCCTCATGCAAGTGGCAACAAAAGATGAAAAGCTTTTCTAGTTAAAAACATGGATTAGTTAAGAAAGTCTGAACAATTTTGTCCCAGATTCTTAGAATGCTAAAAAACCTAAGCGTCACATCCATCCAACACATTCAACAGAACATCTTCCAAGGGGGTGGTGGACAAAACACTGACCCCACTCCATGAACTACCCAAATGAACTACCCTAAAATGGACTAACTCCTAAAAATACTATTTTGAATAAGCGCTATTGAAAAAACTGAACTGATTATAAAATTATACTTTCATTGCACATACCTTGTTTATTTTCGTGCGCATGGTGACATGCAGCTAAATCCAAGAATTGCACCGGTTTCACTTCACTTACATGATGTAATTGGCCATCACAACAATAACATTATCGAAAGCTAACCTTTTTAAAATGGCTGCTTAGACTTAAATGCTGTTGATCAACACTGTTTAAAATGGGTGTTTAGGCTTAGGTAAGCACTGCTTGAGATGCAGCTTACATATAGACCAACAGTACTCATTTGAAATAGTATTTATAGGGTAGTCCATTTGGGTAGTCCATGGACTGGGGGTCAGTGTTTTGTCCAACACCTTCAAAGGGTCAGCTAATTTAATGTCCATTGTTTGCTTCCACAAAGATTGTCATGGTTTTTATGTAGTTGTTTGTAAGGGGCTACAGTATTGATTAAGGCACTCATGATGCGAATTTTTTCCGGCGAAAATTCAGTGAGATTATCGTTCAACCAAAAATATTTTTATTCCATGAGTGAATGTAAATACGTGTAAATGTGTCGCTCAGATATAACTGCAGTAACTGCCGTACTGTACATTAATAAAATTCAGCATAAGAAATTAAATGGCTAAGTCAGCTGTTTGGCTTCAGCATGGAAGTCGCTGCTGGAACATGTCATGAGATTGGGTGATCGTAATTAAGCTTAAAGAAACGTGCGGAAGAGGGGAATTGATGAACTCACCTAAATTCTCAATTTAAAAGCTTCAATTGCATGGTGACGCTGCATGCTGCCTTCAGTTCTCCTCACTTCATTTCTTTTGAATCCAAACCAACCCTGAAAAACCCACACACTCGGTCGTAGACAATTCTAGCTCAATACAACAAAATTATTAACTCTGCTTGTAAAAGTGTCTAGTAATTCACTTCAAATTCCTACGTTCAATATGTGCTGTCTCCAGCCCAGTTATGACATATTACACTCCGTTTGAAAGTTAACTCCGCTTTCTCCGTACAAACGCGCATTTTGTTACAATACTGTCTTCTCAATTTGGGAGAACAGTTGGTTGAAACAATGATCAACACAGCGTTTCTTGAAAAACAACATACTCCAGTTTGCACGAGATTCATTACAACAAATACAGAAGTCTAGAAGTGGAAATTTGTTAGTTGAACACGATTACCTTGTACAAAATGCAGTGGATGTTTTCTTCTTTCGAGAGCGATCTTAATAATCTGCGAACAGAAAGCTCTTGGAGACCTTGGAGGCCTTCAAAACGAAACTGAAAGTGAAGAACTTCCTCCTTTATTCCTGGAATGGGTGTGTAAGGTGGATGACGTCAACGAAGGTGATATTTAGTTAGGGTCCGCTGGGGGATTGAGAATCGCAAAAATAGCGTTCACTTTTTTGTGGCGGAAAAGTTTCCCTCTCAATGGTCTTCACTTTTCTCGTCGTATTAGTCCTGTAAAGTAAAACGACATGGGTCAGGAAGGATAAAAAAATTATGGATCGCCTCCATTCCTCCCCAAATATCTCTTATGACACTGATCTGATCAGAAGCGTCTGTCATGGTCACGCGATCACGTGAACATAACACCTGGCAAAAGAGATGTGACAACCAATAAGCAGGAAGCTTCACTGGCGATAAGTTCCGCAATATGGCACGTGACGCGTTTCCGGGGCTATCACTGGCTCTCGTGAGGAAGGAACTCACCAGAAGAACGGTCAGTATATTAAAAACGTTGGACTGCGGACCAGGTATAAAACGCGGACTGAATACAAAACACTGTGAAGAAGGCTCAGAGCAACGAAATAACCACGTGAATTGAAGTCCTACATGAGAATGGTGAAAAAAGCTTTCGCGCCATAATTATCAACCATAGCGTTAAAGTGGATACTTTTTTGGCTTCTCAAAACGACGAGGCAGTGTGGCCCAGTGGTTTAGGGCGCTTGCCTTGAGATCCGGAGATCCGGGGTTCAAGACCCGCTCTGACCACTCAATGAATTTGTTCCTGGTAGTCCCTGGTTAAGCTTCCCAGCTGCACTTGTAAATAGCCAACTGACTTGCCTCCGGCCAGTTGGGATTCTTAACAGTTGTTGTTGTTGTTGTGTTCTGTTGTTTCGTTAATTGTTTCATTGGCCCTGAAAAGCCCCTATGGGGAGCGGTCAATTAAGTATGTATTGTATTGTATTGTACGAGCAATAGCTCACTGAAAGTTTTAGTTGAAATTGCAAAACGTTTGTATGTTGTACGATCAGTATAAAACGCGGACTGCGGACTAGGTATGAAGCAAGGACTGAGTTTTCAAAAACGGAGTATAGAACAAAACTAGGTTTGTACTGACCCAGATAAACATTTTTTGAAAGGCCCTTGGGTACTCTTATTCCGTGTCAAAATATTGTCACGTACACAGAAATGCTCAGTTACAACATCGACTGGGCTAGAGAAAGTAAGAGTAGAGATTTTATCTCAAAATTATACTTTACTTCACGAATTTCAAAAGGGAAAGGAAGGAAAGGAAAGGAAAGGAAAGGAACTTTATTTAAGTGTCTAGTCATTTTGGCGCTGGAGCACTAATTAGGGACACTGTAAACTGAAATCAACAATTAACGCGAATCAAGTCAAACACTAGGGTGGAAAAATTGTTATGGGAAAGAACGGAAACACTTTTGGCATAAACTTAAACTCTACGTATATTTGCATCTTTTATATTAAAGTCCTCGAACTCTTGTTGTCGCAGTCCAAGCCAGCATGGCCGGATGGATTCAACACACACGTAGAGTGTTTTGGCTCGTCACGCAATCCTTACTTCTAAAGTCTGCGTAAGAGGCTTTTTCTCAAGACCAGCCGCCATATTGAATGCCGAGAAGACCCTGGGAACGAGGTTGGCTTCAGTTAAAGTCGGTAGTGTGTATGCGGAAATCAGTACGTGGACTATAAAGGTTGCTCTCTTGGTCGAGTGCTGTTTACAGACGGACCCGTGCGACACTGAGGTGAACAAAATGTTGTATCAATCGCAAAAAAACATTTATTTTGCGAATAGGTAAAGAGACCCCCGGCCAAACATAACTGCGGAATCTGTTCCGAAGAATATTGCCTGATTTCATTCGGTGGGAGCCTGGCACTAGTTATCGGTTTTGCCGGACGGAAGTGAAAAAAGATGGCGGAAATATGAAAGAAGACTCGCCCAAAATGGTTTTTGCAGCATTAAAAAAATCATAAATGATGATTGTCTTGAATCGCTCAGCACAAAAAACTTGGGAGAACTTGGTAATAGTCTCCGGGACTAAAAGTGAACTGATTGTTTCAAAAATTATTACCATTTAAAGATGACCCGGCTTTGTTCGACAATCTCTGTCAAGAAGAGCTTTAAGGCGACAACCCTTTCGATTGGAGATCCCACTACCAACAGCTGGATGGAAATGCAATACTTCCCTCTTTCCTAAGATTTCAATAGACGTTATCACGAGAAATCAGTCTAATAGACGACAGGGAATGATAGGACAATTTCGCAAAGCTCATCGAATCTTTTCTTCAAGACGAATGAAAACCAACAAGGTTTTCAGGGATGGTAGTTAGTTATTTATCAAGTCAAGCATATTAAAGAATTTTTGTTCTGAAGTCATACGAACTGCTACTGTCTTGTTCATCGACAGTGTTCCTAAGAAAGTTTTTTGCGAATGTGCTGTCGGAAAGTGTGGTCTCTGTTGTCATCGGTTGTACTACTTCATAACACATAAAGGGCTGCTTTGTCTTTAACCTGTACACAGAAGCCGCTCAAAAGTGGCATCGACCAAATTTAAAGAAAGGAAAGAGGCAAAAGCTAACTTGAATACTGCTGCTCATATCAGCAAATATTTAAGAAATGCAAAATTAGCAAGACATGTAAATCAAAGAAAAAAAGTTGAAGGCTGCTGCTCATATCAGCAAATATTTTAGAAATTTAAAATCAGCAAGACAGGTGAATCAAAGAAAAAAAGTTGTAGTTTGAGATGTAAGTGATGAAAACAGTGACTAACTGAAACGAGATATTTCATCCATGAGCTCTCAAGTAGTAGATGGCCTGTCTAAATGCAGAATCAATTAGTCAAATCTGAATTTTCTTAAAACTCTAGAGAAATTTTAAAAAAGGTCACTCACGATTGTATTACAATTTGTCCTACAAACATGACTTCACAAAGCTAAATCCCCCAGCTAACATAGAACAAAATTCCAACATCTGATGTTGAGGATACATGCAGAGATGCCAACCTATGGAGATCTAAAATCTGGAGATTTTTTCAGCCGGTCTCCACTCCCCTCCCCCCTCGATCAACCTACCCACTCCCCCTCCCCTTCTCTCCCCCCCCCCCCTTGCCTTAAACGCACCCACCCGTCCCCCAGCAGCTCCTTCAGAATACAAGAATATTCTGACGCCATTGTGAATTTGCGGGAAAACAGGGTACTTATGACAAGAATTTTTATTGGTTAATCGGAGATCCAATCAAACAATCGGTTATATGGCTATGATAGCTAAAGGAAGTCCTTTGTTTAGTCCTATTAACGTGTGTTTGAAACTCAGAGATGAAGAATTGCATTAAGAAACAATGAAACGAGTTTGAAAATATCGATTTTTTTTTTAAACTTGGGGATGCAATTTGAGTCTAGAATGGAGAAACGTCTGTAAAAGGTTCAGAGTCGTTTTTATCCGGGAGATTTAATGACCCGTACGGGAGACCGGGAGATTCGTTCCGTATCCGGGAGACTCCCGGATAATCCGGGAGAGTTGGCACGTATGTACATGGCACTCCTCATTGATAGCCAATCATTCTAACAACTTAAACCAAGGGAATTGCAAACTGGGGCAGCCTACTTCAGAATGTCAAGAGCAATAACAACAACAACAAGAGCAAATATTTTGTGCAGATAAAACTCAAGAGTTGGTAAGATGAGTCAGACTAAATACAATGATCTACAATAGACCTTTTCGGCTTGTACATTTTGTTTTCCAATACAGATCATGTGATAATACTCCGGAGGTTTGTACAAGCCAAAAAGGTCTATTGGAAGATACATTGATGTTCAACAAAGCACTTCTGATTGCCATGGCTTAACCTGAGGACTGGTAATAACAGCAAGTAAGGCTACCATCATCCCCGGGTTTTCAGGGAAACAAAGAGTTTGATTCATCATGGTTTTACATAACATGATTTCTAAACAACGTTGATGAAAGTAATATAAATGTAAACCATACAAAGCAACACAGAAACTTTAAAAGAGGAAACTACTATGAGAAAAACCTTTAGAGCACTTTCAGCAACTGTCTGGTAAGTCAGTTTATTCTAAACTGTTAATAGTAATACCATACTCTTAAATTTAGCAAATAAGTAAATTACCAACA
>NC_090888.1:14204405-14209405 GCF_036669925.1 Montipora capricornis | reverse complement strand
CGTGCACTTTACAATCTTAAGGGCGGTGCCTAATAATTCAAAGGTATTTTTGCGCCGTCTACTTAATATGCTGGAAAAGCAGATCTTAACAAGTGTTATTGAAATCCAAAAAGAGAATTGGCCTAACCACGCATTTATCAAAGATAATTTATCAAGAATATTTGTTTACAGCTTTACATTACAAGGTATGTATGGCGTTCTTTTCTAAATTGAAGCTTAATTATTTCTGAAAAATGCCCGATTAGCCCCAATTTTGTTTTTGGATTCCAAGAGCCCTTGCTACGTTCTGCTTTCTCCGCATAGTTTTAAACCGCGCAAAAATGTACCTGCCTTAATAAGCACCACCCATAGGAAATCCGAGTATCTCGAAATGCGCAGAACGTATAAGGAATAAAAAGGCACCGTCCTTAACTGAATAAGAAGAAGTTTTACACAGGTGTCCCCAGAATAGAATGAGAGACCAACACACAGGGAACAACGTCCCCTACTCTTCTCGAACAGAGTGTGGGTTCTTTAACGTCCCACGCAAGTCATATGAGACGGGGCCTACGCTTTATATTCCTTAGCGCTTATCCGAGAGGACTAGAAAGTCTAACCATTTGCAGATGTCATAACAAAGGCAGCGCTCTTTCTTAAGTTATTTATTACAGACCCTGTGTGTTGGTGCGGCCGGTGTTTTGATCTTTCTACCTCCCGCAGAATAGTCCGATGCTCAATCAACTGAGCCAACCTGGAAGCAGTTTCAGAGTAAGAACAGAGCCAGACAGTCAGCGGTCGATATGCATGACTGAGGAGAAATTATTGATAGTTTACCGTCAGCTGAAGTACTCACGTCCTGCACACAACTTTCATCACTACAAGTGCCAAGCTACTCGGGGTCATATTTAATAACAGTTTAAAATGGAACGATCACGTTGAGGAGTTAGTTAAGAAAGCTCCTAGGAAGCTATATTTCCTAGTTCAGTTAATTAAAGCGTGCGGGCATACCCGCTAGAGATCTATAGCTAGTAGCACTCTACAGTTAATTAACTCTTCAGTTAATTAAAGCGTGCGGGCATACCCGCTAGAAATCTATAGCTAGTAGCACTATACTACTGCACATGCATACCTGCATGCTGGACTACACATGTCCCGCGTTTCATTATTCTCTGTCAAAGTATTTACAAGCAGACCCAGAAAGGGTCCAGAAACGAGCTCTATGTTACATATTTCCTAGTAAATCTTGTGCCGAGGCACTTGGTAGTGCAGGAATAACGGCTTCCTTTCTTGATCACCAGGATGCAATCACGAAACAGCTTTTTGAGTCTATATGTAATAACGAGAATACCCGTAAAATTTGACTGGAAAGGATTTTCATTTTACATAGCATCCTTTTCTTCAAACAAGGTTTAAATTGGTTTTGTTTTTGTTTTTTGCTAACTTAAAAACAAGACAGAGTCCAATTCCGAGTTGTCCTTGGGTCACTCGAAGCTAAAGTCACAAGCGTCACTCCATTTTACATGAAGCTCAAAACGGCACTGAAGCCGACGTTTAACATTTAACGTTTAACGTTTAACGTTTAACGGCACTGAAGCCGACGTTTGCCGTTTAACGTAAAGGTGATGCTAAATCTCTCTAATGTCGGTCATTTTACGTCGTCGCGAGGACGATCGAGAACGGGAAAAAAAAAAAAAAAAAACACCAAAATTTCAAACGCATGTGCACGGCGTGGATAGCCAAATTTTCTTCTCATTAAATGTGTTATTCTTGTCGACCTCGCTGATAATAGAACGTCGTCGGTAAATGTGAATTCGCGTTCTTGTAATCGCTTCTTGGCTGTTCTAAGTATTTTAACGTGACAAAGGTGTGGCAAACCCTCAAGAAACAAACCAGTATGAACGGCGCTCGCTTTAGGGGATTTATCCTCAAGCGCTGACGTTCTCCCTAAAACCTCAAGTTTGATCATTTCACGCTGTTGTTTTGCTGACGACGGCAAAGAAATGGACAAAAGTGAAAAGCATGCACGTGCAGAGCGTGCAGAGCTTTTGCTTTTGCTCACTAAATATGCAAATTTGTGACGTTCTCGTTTCCATTACCGCTGTCGTTAGGGACCTTAAGAGGGAGTTTAAGATTTACGAAGGCGACGGTCGACGAAAACGCCATCACCTCAAAACATAACTTGGCTCTATCATAAATCCTTCGTGATTATTCAGTCTCGTTCACGTCCTACAATATGGGCGAAGTATCCTAAAAATAAATTGGTACGAGCGGTTTCAGGGTGAAAAGAGAGAATGAAAAATTCTCTGTTGCATGCTTACGTTGCTGTCAAAACCTCAAATTTGGTAATTTCACAGAGGACCGCAAACATGCTAAAATTAGTGGTGCATATGTAGCACGATTATTTATGCTCTTTTAACCAATGATATTATGTTTTGTGGCATTTTCGTAGTCGTACCTGTGGTGGTTTCTTAAACTCCATGTTGCTAATGTTCCCTGGTGACTGAAGAGATTTAAGAAACGACGACGGTTGCGGCTACGACAACGCCACAAAACGATAATATAATCTCCATATATTTGAGGTCTTCAAATTTGATGATTTGACGACAACGCGAGAGTACAACCAATTTAGTTTTAGGATACTTTGCCCACATTGTGCGACGTGAACAAGATGGAATAATCGCAGAAGACTTACAATACAGCAAAATTATATTTTGAGGTGACGTTTTTATCGCTGCCGGTCCCGTCCGAGATCTTAAAGTAGAGACCTTAAAGATCTATGACAAAACAACCAGGTGATTTGAGTTCTTTGTTATTTAGGCAGAATACCGCAAATATGTGTTAAAATGCGTGCCGCACGTGCAGCAAGATTTTGTTTTTCCTCTTTAGTTATCCAATGATATTATTGTTTTGTGGTGTTGTCGTTGCCGTAGCCGTAGCCGTTTCTTAAACTCCGTAGAAACGATGACGGATGCGGCAACGACAACGGCAGAAAGCAAGAATATGGTTGGTTAAGGGGGGTGGCACTTTATAAGTACGTAAAGACAATGTTTTGCCAAGGAAGCTTTTTAGTCAAAGAGCTCTACAAAACGGTTGCATGCATGGTTTTATGAGGTAACTTTTTCATTGGCAATCTGGCATCACTTCAGTTAGAAGGCGCATGCGCAATTACAGTCCTCGGCCGTGCGTTTCAATGAAAAACATGTAAAAACTCTCAGGAAACGAAAGGGAGAGGCAGTCTTTCAACAGATGGGAACCATCCCTTCAATTTTCGTGAACTGTAGCGTGCCATTTCTATTTGGAAAAAAGGGGAACTGATATTTTGAAAAGTGTATCAAAGGAGGGCCTTATGACGTCATCATTTTTTGAGAAATAGTTATATTTTTAAATCCACGCAACAGATTTTGTGTTAGAATGTTCTCATACTGTTGCGTTAAGAAATTGCGAAAAATTTAGTTAACTCGCTGACTTTTTAAGCATTTTCTGTTTTGGTCACGTGATTTACCAAATATGGTCGTAAGTCTACTACGAGAGCATATAACAGTGAATCGTTCATTTTCATCTTTACTTCAATACCGTTTGTACCAACCCAGCGCGTACGATTTTTATTCACGAGTTGAGTAGTATAAGAAAACTAACGAGTGAGCGCAGCGAACGAGTGAGTCTTCTGATACGAAACAACGAGTGAATAAAAATCGTACAAAGCATTTTCCATGCTGTAACGTGTTTATTTCATACGTACTGAGGTTTTTTTCGTGGTAGTGTTTGATAGACAAATTAATTTCGAGTGGAGTGGGGCAATGAAAGCAATAAACAATGGTTCCAAAGTAGTCCAAAGTGAAGAGTGCATTTAGTTCGTCGCTTGGGGTTTATTTCGCTTTCCTTGCTTCTTTAGTTGTTTTTGTTTAAACTCCTCTCTGGTTTTCTCAAATACCAGGTCGTTTGTTATGCTTGCGGAATAGCCCTTTTTCTTCAGCTGTCGTTACAAGCTAGCCACTAAACTTCGGAGGAAAGTCGGCTCGTATTCATTGCCGTCTTTAGTGCGGACGGAGATGATAAATTTGTTGATGTATTCAGTATTCATTCAGCTCAGCCTTCCATTTCCCCGTCTACGACCTTCGTTTTCAAAAGTCGTTCAAAGCAATCGTAAATCTCATCCAATTTTTTGAGCGGCATTTCTGTTTTCTTGTTCTAAAATAAATTCCTCAACTGAGCAAACAGAAACAAATCTTCCCTCGGCCATTTTTGAAATTGCGCGGTTTTTGTCCAACAGCTGTCGGATGACCGTTCCATTCGAACGGATACGTTCATTCATCACTAGTGAAATTTCGTCGTTCGCGTTGCTGATTGGACGAACGATATTTGTTCACAGTGGAATTTTGTCGTTGGTGCTCCTGATTGGCTACATTTAGAATCAGTACGAATTTTATTCACTTTGACTTTCGTGAATAAATCTCATTACCTAAGGAATAAACGACAATTCACCCGTGAACAGGTTGGAATAATGGTTGAGTTTTTAAGATAGCGTCAAGTTACATTTTGAAGTGAGTCGGACGTATCAGTTCCTGTGTAGTCTTGGGGTTTCTTTTAAAAGCTCTCCGATACTGGAGCGTCCAACCAAAGAAACGGAGACAGCAACAAGAGCGTCATTTCAAAATACAAATTTGCGCAATTTTAACCAATTGACTCCTGAACCGAACCCCATTGACGAGTAAAATTATTGTCTGGCGTTAGGGAAGGTACGTTTTTTATTGGGGGGGTGGGCCGGGGCTTCAGAGGGGAGGGTCCTTAGAAATTTTTTTACAAATTGGGGAGGGTCAAACCTGTTTTATTCTCAACCCGGGGAGGGTAATAGTTTTTTTTGGCAAGGAAAAAATTACTCCATGTCGCTTCTACTTTGTATATACAAGCAAAGCTACCAGTCGAGATTAATCTAAATTATTTTACAGGTGTCGAAGAATTTACTTGTCAAAAAACTATCTTCTCCTAACTAACATAATTGTCTCTCTAGACCCGTTCCCACT
>NC_090888.1:14179405-14199405 GCF_036669925.1 Montipora capricornis | reverse complement strand
AATCCCAAGACAACAAAAGACTCGACTGTGATCTTTTATCAGAGTAACACTTTAACTGAAACATATTACAAGGGAAAAACTGGGTGTATCTCTATGTATGTAACCCTTAATTTGTCGTGAAGCACTAGCAAGAAAGTGACTTTTAACCTTTCAGTGCATGCTTACCAACAAACAAGGGGTGGGAAGGTGAAGTGAGATAGTCGTCAAATTCAACAACAACACTAAAAGACAATAGGGACCTTAAGCAACGACTACGACAACGGCTACGAGAACGCCATAAATTTGAATATTTTGTGGGCAAAAAAAATAGCTTTGCACGCCCTGCACGTGCGTTTTACATTTTGATAGATTTTTTTTTGCCGTTCTCGTCTTGACTACGACGTGAAAGATCAAATTTGAGGTCATGTGGAGAACGAGAGAACATGACTATTTTCTCTCTAAATATCCACACTGCATTCATCAGTTTTATTCCTGGATTGTGTATTCACACTTTCCAAGCCGAGGAGAGACATGGAAAATTATTACAGTAAAAGGAAATAATATTTTTACACAACAACGTTCTCGTAGTCGCCGTCGTCCTTGCTTATTGTGAGTCATGATCCTGTTGGCGTCGATGTAAACACTGAAACCTTTAGAAAGAAGATCACGCTCGTCACAGAAATTTGATGCGAGAGTCTAAACTAAGGCGAGGAGCACCAATGGGGTTGTATTCCAATTCCAAAGCAGTAAGGGAGGTGTTTACTGCGAGGGCCTGGGAAAGTGAAATAGCACCCTCAGCACCTATGGAGTTGCCGGACAAATCCAAAGTAGTAAGGGAGGTGTTTACTGCGAGGGCCTGGGAAAGTGATGTAGCACCCTCATCACCAATGGAGTTCTCATGCAAATGAAAAGTAGTAAGGGAGGTGTTTACTGCGAGGGCCTGGGAAAGTGAAGTAGCACCCTCAGCACCAATGGAGTTGCCTGACAAATCCAAAGTAGTAAGGGAGGTGTTTACTGCGAGGGCCTGGGAAAGTGAAGTAGCACCCTCAGCACCTATGGAGTTGCGAAACAAATTCAAAGTAGTAAGGGAGGTGTTTACTGCGAGGGCCTGGGAAAGTGAAGTAGCACCCTCAGCACCTATGGAGTTCCAAGACAAATTCAAAGTAGTAAGGGAGGTGTTTACTGCGAGGGCCTGGGAAAGTGAAGTAGCACCCTCAGCACCTATGGAGTTGCCAGACAAATCCAAAGTAGTAAGGGAGGTGTTTACTGCGAGGGCCTGGGAAAGTGAAGTAGCACCCTCAGCACCTATGGAGTTGCCAAACAAATCCAAAGTAGTAAGGGAGGTGTTTACTGCGAGGGCCTGGGAAAGTGAAGTAGCACCCTCAGCACCAATGGAGTTGCCAAACAAATTCAAAGTAGTAAGGGAGGTGTTTACTGCGAGGGCCTGGGAAAGTGATGTAGCACCCTCAGCACCAATGGAGTAGCCAAACAAATTCAAAGTAGTAAGGGAGGTGTTTACTGCGAGGGCCTGGGAAAGTGAAGTAGCACCCTCAGCACCAATGGAGTTGCCAGACAAATCCAAAGTAGTAAGGGAGGTGTTTACTGCAAGGGCCTCGGAAAGGGCAGCAATTCTCGTACGTAATCTGAAGTATATTCGAATTTCCGTCAAATCAAGACTTTTGCCAAAGGTATAAGCTAACTTAGCATACAGGTTTTCGGAGCATGGTTTACATTCCCCTATGACATCTAAAGCCAACTTCAGGTACAAGTTTGCGTCATGCAGAGGTCTGCGGCCTCTCACATTTACAAGTGAGGCAACACCATTCACAATCGACACTGCCGTTTCCTCGGATTGCGACGCTATGATTCCACTCATGAACATGAAAACTTGATTTAGTTCACGAAAATATCTTTCGTCAGTCAGAACTGACTCCTTATCAATTTCTCCATCCAGGATAGAAAACGCAAGATGTAGACCAGAAAAGAATTCTTGAAAACTCTTGTGAAAAAAGCTATAACGGAAACAAGGCGTTCTCTTGCTACCGCCAGCCTGGATCGAGAGAAAGCCAAATTTAATGAACAGACTTTCCGTGAAATTCCCTTCGACGTCTTCGAAATGCCCCTCTCCTTTAAAAAGAGATTCTTGCGCCATTCTCCCTAGGGTCATCAGTTCCTTCTTGTAAACTATTAGAAGGTCTTTACCACTACTTGGTAAGTGGTTCTTCATTTCGTATCGTCTCAAAACGAAGAGAACAATCTCTACGTACAGCTGTGTTCTGTTTTTTGGTAGAATGCCGCCAAAATCTTCGAAAAGCACACAGAGCAGAAGTGTATTTAAAGGGTTTTTTGTCAGTTCTGCTAAAGGTCCGTCAATATGCTGATCATCATCGTCATCGTCATCGCCATCGCCATCATCATCGTAATCATCATCATCATCATCATCATCATCATCATCATCATCATCATCATCAACATGATCTTTTAAATGCTGATCAAAATCGTAATCATCATCATCATCATCATCATACGGATGCCACAGTACATTTATCAGCTTCTCTCCCATTTGTTCTGCGCGTCGAAAATACTTCCTTATAAAACACTCCGCATCACTTCTCGTAAATCCAACAATCTCCAACAGTGTGTCCGAGTAAGGTCTTACTTTAATTCCTGCTTCGTGACGAGAGGTAAGAACAATGTTACAACCAGGGAGCAGCTTTCTTTGAATAAGACTAAAGTACACAGCCAATTTTTGAGGGTCTGCCTCATCCAACCCATCGAGCACTAACAGGACTTTAGAAGGGTTTTCTCGCACGAACCGGAAAAACGTTTCTTTCAACTCTGGGTCAACTTCTTCCGGCAGAATTTGGTCGTCGATAGCTTGCCAGATGCTAGAATCAATTTCACGACATCTGAGGAGCAGGAGCACCTCTACTCTTGGGAAAGACTCGTCCCATTCGCGGTCTTGTTTAGTTGCCCAATCATATGCCAGCTTTTGACAGTAGGTCGTCTTTCCCATGCCGGGTTCGCCCTCAATCAGGAGAACTCGCGGATGTTGGCAATCTTCGTGTGATGCAAAAATACTTGTCATGTTGGTGATTTCTTTCGCCAGCGTTCCGCGTGTCTTTTCTTTTGGAACTATCTTAAGTCTGGTGAAAATGTTCTCTAGTTGGAAGCTGAACCCTTCATTCCAAGGAACTGGGAAAACAACCCCTTCATTCGTTTTGTAAATTTGTCTTATCGATTCTATGATATGACTCTGACATGAAGAAGTAGCTGCAAAACAAACAAACACCCAGAAATAGGGTCAATTTAGAGGTCGACTGATTAAAAGTTATTCGCTTCTTCTACGTTTCTTTTATTTATGTTTTTGTTTTTACATCAGTGAGAGACGATTTCTACTTTTAAAGCCAAAATCCATCTTTTGCCTATCATTCTACCTATTTCCTAGCTAATCCGATTTTTGATATTGTTAATGAATTTAGAGGTTTCACTGGTTTGCAAGCCCTCTTGGCTGAATTTTTTTTATGTATCGCCGCTTTTAAAGTCATTTCTGCTACGCAAACGAGAACAGTTTCTAAATGTATGTGCTGTTTTATCCACGTAAAGAAAACGTTTGTTTTCATACGAAAAATTACCACAAAATGTTTTCTCTTGGCGTGGATGAGTCTTTGGCTTCCGTATCACAATGCTTAGTGGTAAGAACTAAAACTAACCCGAGTTGACATAAAATTAACACAATATTGTAGCAATAATAATACATTTAAATTGAAATGGAGTGACGATTATAGTAAAGTAATAAATCCATTTTAAAACCACGCGGGGCTGAATAAAATTTGAAAGCACGAGTTCGACGTCATTAGCGGAAAACGGCATATATTAGACTTATTAAAAGGGTGTATAAAAAGCCCATTTGTTGTAAACACATTTTTTTTTAGTGCGATGTTATGGGCATCCTGAATTTTACGAGTGAATGATTTTTTTTTCTCGCGTCTATTTCCAACATGGTCAAATTCTCGTAAGGTCATATATACCTTCCGTTCGAGGAGAAGCCACAGAAGAAGATGGAAAGCTCTCCCTTGTGAATAGGATCTGAGTTTGTTCCTTGACAGAAACATCTGTAAAAATCACATACAACAAACCAGACATGACTTTACAGTAAGTTGGCATTCGAATAAATGATAAACGGCATACACAATACGAGCTTATTTGAATCGTAATCTCATTAGTTCTTGCTCAACAACTCTTATCGGCAGCGAGCCATTTGATTGACCCTTTTAGGAATTCTTCTAGCTGGACAGTATGCACCTAAACTATCCACTGTTCGCATCTCACACGATACATAGAACGAACGTGTCTACAATCAGACAAAACCGTTGAGAAGGTCAGCACTTTTCACGTCTTCAGTGCTTCTCTCCCCTCCCCCCTATTCAATGTTGTGCAAAACGGAATGGTTTTAGTGGGAAATTGTTGTGTTACCCTCCAACATTAAATAGGGGGGAGGGGGGCTATAGGGGGGAGGGGGGCTATATAAGAGAAGGTGAAACTATTTCTTTTGCGCTTTAACAGAAGCGGGTCGAAGTACAGCTTTGGTGCGGTTCATTTTCATAACTTTCCCAACTACTTTTGTCTATGATTGTCGGATTGTCTGGGTGTGGTCTTAAATTGGAAATACGACTTTTTTGTTAGCGTTTACAGTTCCTTTGAAAAACAAATACAGTAAGCGCTTGCTTTAACATTTAAATGTTTTTTGCCATGTCATCATGAATTTTAGGCGTTTATCTGGTTAAGGTTACTGTAGACCTTCAGGAGTGTCTTTCGGAAAATCTTTCCTACGCGCGTCGGTTGTAATAAAACCTTTACAAAGTATATATCACTATAAAGCTAATAAAATGTAAAATCTGGAGAAATGATTATTCTTAATATTTGTTCTAATGGTAAGCACGCGCGAGCCCTTATATGCGAAACTGACGATGCTTGCTAAACTGAATAGCGCTTCGCACTAATGGCGTCATGACATTATAGACCCCCAAGTGACTCAGACAAACAAAGTTCAGTCTGTAAGGACTCTGTAAGAGTCACAAGAGAAATGAGGCATGATTTTCGGTTTTACGCGACGTCGACCGTGTTCTTGGCTCAATTCTCGAGAGAGAACCAGAACACTACACAATTGAGCAGCTACAACGGTGTTTAACGAGAAACAGCGTTACGGGATTTTTTTTTCCTTTTTTTGTTTGTTTTTTGCTGTTGTTGTTGTTGTTGCCTTTGTTGTTGTTAACACGACCGAACCTTTTTTCTTTTTCAAAAGCAACGAGTTAAAATAAATATCCCTTTTCACTGCGAACTTTGTAGGCTTTAGATAACTTATAAACCACTTTAGGAAGCCAGAAAGAAAACGTGAATTTAGTTTCAAAAAGTTCAATAACGAAGGTTTTGTTGTCCTTGTTTCGTCAAAGTTATTTTCAATGGGTGTGCAAGCTCTGGTTAGTTCTTTAAAAGAGAATTTCCATCAAGGTTCAATTTGAAGGTAAGTTTTGTTCCATGTTATAGTAACTAACTCAATTCAGCCTAAAAACAGTAGAAAACTCAACATGAGGTCTCAGGGAATATGTTTGTGCCAATTCCCTTTAGTCTTAGAAAACCTGCATGCAGACATTTTTATTGTGCCTCGTCACGCAATCGCCGCGCGTGACGAACCTCAAAAGACCTTTAAGAATGTCTGTGTAGCAGGCTACGATTGTTTCTTCAGCGAACAATTTAGAACTTCTGTTGCTGTAACGAAACTGACTTATATCTACTGGTCTCCTGACCTCCTACTCTGCTCCTACACAGACATTCTTAAGCCCGTCTTACCATCGTTCCGCCGCTTCACGAGCCTAAGAATAGGCGAAGAATGTCTCGGTGGGAGCCACTGGCCAGCGTGAGTCTTTTTGACTTTTAGTTTTCGCTTCAAAGCAATATTTATTTCAAAGCTGAAAAGTGTTCATACCACCCTTAATATTTCAACTGACGTCAAAGTGTAATTTAACTCTTGACTATTTCAAGGTTTGAGAAAAGCTACAACACAGAATAGAGGAATGAGGAGCTAAATCCTACAGTACGTCGGATCTTTTGGTTCTATCGGATCTATTTTTTTTTAATGTAAACAAGCGATGACTGTTAAACCCAGCGGGTAGCGAGTTTACTTTGACGATACTGTGTTTGACAGCAGGTAACGAAAGACCGGACAACGTGACAAAAGCGCCAAGATATTTGGGGGTTTAGCGTTGTGTGACAGACATCCCAAGAAATCAGAAGGGGACTAAGATAAAATCCAACAAATAATAATTGACTAGGTCAAATTAGGGTCCTCCATTCCGTGTGGTTAAAAGAACATTTTACGTATAAATACTTGATATATATTTTGTCTTCTTTTTCTCTCATAACAAGAACCAGCGCGGGCCACGTCTTTACTTACCTTTTTATGTTTTTTAACGGTCTTTTTGGTTTTAAAATAATTAACCACAGTGTCGGAAAAAAAAAGGAAAAAAAAAAAATTCCGTTACGCAGTTTCTCCCGTTACGCGTTTTACTAACAACCACTTTTGTCTATGATTGTAGGTTTCGTTGTTTGGCTGCACAAGCAGTATCTACATCAACAATTGCCAGAAAATCTTCATTGAAAGAGCTGTTCAGTCAGTTAAATTTAGAATCAGATTAAAACTTGCTTCGGTTTACATGACTGTACCTGCATGTTCCTTAAACTCTTTCTCTTCTTCTGTTGATTTCTTTTCTGAAACGCCATGATGGGTGAAAAAGATATCTGTAAATATTTGAAAGCAAAAAATTGAAACACCTGCAATTTTGGACAAAACTTTCGGAAAAAATTCTGGCGTGAAAATCCTTGCACATGCACTCTCAATTTGTCCCCACTCTACCGCATACCAATGTTGATAATGTGGTGAAAAATACCGTGCAAGCCTTTGACGGTTTCGTAACCAACATTGGATTAGGGGAGGGGGGCAAGTATGGAGAAGTTAATCTTTTATCACACAGACAAATGAGGGAATGACCATTTTTCCCAACGAGTTATCCAAGACTGTGGGTGGGAGGAAGAATTCAGTTTTTGCCTTAAAAACAGAAGGTCACAGGAAAGATTCAGATGCTCACTAGAAATAATCCAAAGAGATATACTAAGGTCGATAATTACATTTTTGATATTGGAAAGGTTTTCATAATTGAAATTCAGGGAATGGTCATGGTGGCCCACAAATCCATCAGTGGTTATCATCAGTGTCTTCAAGTGTACCTGAACGCATAGGCATATGACGACACAAGGGCCAAATAAAGGAAGCGCTGTCACTTTGATGAAACTAATTCCCCGGGAATTGAAACTCTACTTTTTTTAGGCAAACACAACGCAGCATCAGTGTCTTCAAGTGTACAGAGCTGAAAGGCATATAACGTCACAAAGACCAAATAAGGGTGACATTGATGTCTAGAAACTAGTCCCCCCGAGAATTGAACTCTTCCTATTCTACTGGAACACAACGGATCATCTTTTTTCCGGTCAGAGAAACCAAGGAACCTTTTCACGTGAGTACACGCTCATTTTACGCGAATTGTTCTTCCAGCCAGAGTTTTGACGAGTTTACCTTTTCGGTCCTCACGGGATTTTCTCTTTGATTTGCCTTGAGCTTCTGATGGCATCTGAGCCTCGCAGGGAGCATCTGCTGAAATAAATTAAAGTGAACAACATATGAATCGCTCACAAATAAAAAAAAGGTAATATTACACTTTCAGTTTGAGCTCACTACCAAGATATGATACTGACTTCCAGAGTATTTAGCCGGTTTTCTACTCAGCGTTGTAAGGGTTCCGTCTTAGTGAATTACTTTTTAGCTGTCTTTTTCATGAAATTTTGAGTTAATGAAGCTGCCCTTCGCAGCTGCTGATGTCTATATGATCGAAAAGCAGTTAACCAACTTTCTAGATTTAGATTTGAAACGATGTTTATACAAAGGGTTTGAAATACATGTACATTGGTAATTCATACCATTAAATGAGTTGACCATCTTTTTAACAAGATCTTTGCACTGCTCAGACCAGCTATATTTCGTTCCATAGGAGTCACGCAACACCTTAGCCTCATCAAGCCTTGTCTGCCTGTTTTTGTTCCATATGTCCTTGATAGCTGCTTTCCACACATTGGGATCCTCAGAGTCAATGACGAATGAGGAACCAAATGGTACATTGCCTAGGGCTTCTCCAAAGCCGGAGTTCTTGCTGACGATCACAGGTAGCCCAGCTGACAGAGCCTCCAGTCCTGTTAAACCAAACCCTTCTGTTCTAGAAGGCATGAGTACAAGATCCACCGTACTGAATAATCCTTTCAAGCTTTCTCGGCTCTCGATGTAGCCTTTCACCCTGAGGCGTAGTTTGGGAATACCACATTCCAGCAATCGATTTGCGATCTCTTCACGTTTTCCATCGGGTGCTCCGACGACAACAAGACGAGTGTCATGTAATGCCGCAACAGATCTTGCTGCAATGTCAAACCCTTTTAACTCAAAATCTTCAGCATCTCCCCGACCAAACACCAGGACACTGTACTGTTTTCTTTCCTCGCGAACTTGCTGAACACTGACAAATTCATCAAAAATTCCAGGTGTGAAGTCCATAACATCTTGATCTTTTTGACAACTGCGGAGGTAGTTGCAAAAAGCCTCTGCCAGCTTGGGTCCGACTCCTACGACGAAATTAGCCATCTTGCACAGCTCTACTTCAACATTGTGCTTTTCTTCGCCCCTTGAGATTGGATTATCGTAACATTTGAACATACCAAGTTCTTCTGGGTCAGTGTGTATCATTTGTATCCACTTGCATTTGCGAGAGTTGCGGATAACTTGTGCTTGGTGACCAAGTTTCACTCCATGACCAAAAATGACGTCTATTCGCAAATCCTCTGGTGGAAAGCTGAGCCATTCCAGTTCTTCATAACCTGGAAGTCGTGTTGCCTCAATAATCTTTATCCCATGGCTGAGAGCTACTTTCTTATGCTCCTCAGAGCATTTCGGTAAAAAGTATGTGATTTCTACTTCTGGGAATTTGGCCAGCTGTATGGCCAACTCTCTGTTGATTGTGGAAAGTCCGCCTTTACTGGATCCCCACTCAGACGCCAAAATGGTGACTTGAACTTTTTTGGGGCCATGTTCTTGAGATTGCTGCCATGAGCCTGACGCCATAGTTAAGTGTGGTGATAACGCTGCTGCATTGATTGGATGAACCTTGAGCCAGAGCTATTCCGTGTCCCTAACACACACAAGAAAGGAAATTACCAGACACATTCATTATGGAAAAGCAAAACAATTGTCAAATACTTGCGGCTAGTCTGACGCGGCGTTTCGTCTCGCCCAAGAGACTCTTCAGAGACCTCCAGAGTGAGCCCTTTGCAGGATAGTGATCACATGTTACAAAAACCGCCATACTGGAACGCAAATTGCGCACTGGGACATCTAAAACAAAGCTAGTTAATCTAAATTTTCTTTGTTTTAGATGTCCCAGTAGGCAATTTGCGTTCCAGTATGGCGGTTTTTGTACCATGTGATCACTATCCTGCCAAGGGCCCATTCATAGGCAAACTCGTTAAGCATCACGCCCAAAGTCCCGTTCGCAAATTCTTAATGTTGACAGTCTGGCCTTCTATCGCAGAAGGATTCCTAACCGTACGATCACGAGTTAAATTTACACAAACTGAGCAAATGTAAGCGCTTTCCGAGCCAATGACCCTACACGCTGGTGCTTATCCCCGGTTTCCGTAGCATTAAGCGACTTGGAGTATTTTTAACCCCCCACCCCCCCCCCCCCCTCCTGGATAGGATGCTAGTCCATCGCAGGGTTACCCCAGCATTTCGCCGGTGCCCATTTATACACCTGGATGGAGAGTGGCACCGTGGGAGTAAAGTGTCTTGCCCAAGAACACAACACAATGTCCCTGGCCAGGACCCGAACCCGGACCACTCGCTTTGGAGTCAGGGCACACTAACCACGAGGCCACCGCGCCTCCCACAAACTGAGCAAAACAATTGTTAAACACTTGTGAAATGTCGTGGCTAGTCTTACGCGGCGTCTCGTCTTGGCCCAGAGAATCCTGAAGGTCTGTGAAGAGTCTCTTCGTCGAGACGAAACGCCGGGTCAAACTAGCCAGGAACATTTATTATGGTGGGCAAAAATGCGATTCAGTAAAAGAAGGGAGTTGAGAATGTCGAGAAAGGCCCAGGGAAACTTGGCAGTTTCTTCGTAACTGGGGAACAAGTGGTTTTACTTAACTGCGCAAAGGCTAATTAAATTAAAAAGGTGTGTGTCTTTTTAGTGCTTTCCGCCCAATAAAAACTAAACTACATGTACTTCATACATGGGCAACCTACGTTAAACTAACTCATACTTGTGTAAGATAATGTGGGCAATTAGGAGAAGGAGATGCTAACTAATTCTTGAAAGCCATTATCGCGTAGGGTTGGTTGTTTTGTAGGGGAGATCTCCAAGAGAATACATAAACGGTATTTCAATGCCTCTACCATTTATAAACTTTTAGAAGGGAGCATGTCCACAAACCAGGCAGCCTAAAACCGGCCCCTAGAATTGTGTTTTCCTCTCTAAATACGTGAACTGTGTTCTCAAGGTGGCTCAATCCAGCAAATAATATTTCAAGAGAATGCCAGTCTTATGTGAAGGATTCACTTTACAACACTTTTTTACGCAACGGCAATGTTATGGTATTACATGAGACACCAAATTTTCATAACAAGATGCGCCATCATTATTGCAACATATAATACGTCAACATAGTAACAGGAGTCATCTAAAATCTCTATACAAATAGTTTCAATTTAGCCTGCTAATTTAATGGGGGCCACCAAGTTCACTTGTGAGATACAAGCATTCAAAGACAAAACGTAGGCAAGTTTTATATGTATCTCCTAATGCAATGGTCACCTGTGATGTCACAACACTGGGAACATTTGTTAAGCAATTACTGTTGTTCACATGGTACCATAACATGGCTGCTTGGTGACACAGTGTTATAGAGCTGATTCTATCCTACCAATCATGTACAGGTACATTTTATTCAAGGTGTTGAAACTGGTTTGAGCCTCCTTAACGCAGCCATGTTTTCTAAACACTACAGCTGCCCCCGCTGTTAAGTATACGCAGTATTCAATGTGTCCAGGGCTCATGTAGATGAGCAACTGATGTTGAAGCGGGAGAGAACAAGTCAGTACCGAATATGAAAAGGGCGTTATAAGTTGACCGTTTGATCACGGCGGACAAGATGGTATACCTGTGGATACAGAAACTAAAGGAAACGCAATGTCAATTCTTTTCCGCAATGTGGTAACGTGGATAACCACTGATGTTGCACGCTTTAATGTCAATGCTTTATTGAGATGTATTTGATCTGGATTCTATAATACCAGTTATAGGATTAAATGACCAAATGAATAGTACGAAACAGGAAGTGTTAAGATCTGATCGGATGAAGGAACTGAAACGGTGTCACGGTATTATTAATGATAGGTACATCGAGTGAAAATTTTCTGTAGAAAACTCTTCTGGTTCGGAAATGTTGAGAGTATCCCCAACGATGCACTACCCATGACATGGTTTTGCACGACTTTCCTATATTGCGATAATTTATTCGAAAGTTTACTAACACTTTGAAAGAACTGAAACTGACCGTCTCAAAAATCCAGCAAAAATATGACAATAACTTGGGGCCTTTTTCTTCAAACCAAAGTCGTGTTCAAGATTGGTTCTTTCCAAACAACAACCTCTTCAGGACTACACACGAGCCTTTAACATGTTAACGTAGGGAACAACACCGATCGTTTGCCTTGGAAATACTTTAAGAATCGTCAGTCGTTTTCTAACAACACTTGCTGTTTGTAGACTAAGTCTTCCAATCTCTCAACAGTGATTTGTGTCTGACAAATCTTTTCCCGCAAAAACCTTCGTGCGCGCTTGCGCAATGTTCGTCAATCGAGAAATTGTTTCCGAAATGAAATCGTCCGGCGACTCTTAATCAAACCAAAGGATTATTCTTGTCGTGAGACGATTTAGTCAGTTTACTACCCCTTTGTGAAAAAACGGACTTAAGAAGAAGCTTTCTCTTACTTTTCGAATAGCTGCTCCAACGCCTGATTGCACGGCATGTGACGTGTGACACTCCGTGACCGATGGTAAGATATGATCAACAATACTAATGAAGATTTCCGATTACCGATACATCTTTGATTGTGACGTTACTTTCCCATGTATCACGCTCTCGGCAAGACTTACTTGCGGACATTTGGTGTGAAAACGTCATCGTTACCCATTTATTCCGTGTGCGCTTAGCTCTGGCAAATCGAGATTTTTTCTGGCATACCAGATATGTAATACTATATCACTGTAACTCTATATACGCGCAAGCTACAAAGATGCCTCCTCGGGATCCAGGCGGGGGCAACTATATTTCTGTAACTCTAAATACATGTCCGCGCAAGCTACAATAATGCCTCCTCGGGTCTGGGCAAAATCCCTGTGCGGGCAATAACTCACTAATTAGCAACATCAAAGGAATCTTCAAAATATGTGAAAGCAATGATTTTGTTACAACAAGTAAATTGGCAGTGTTGAAGGGTTAATATATAACTTTCAGAAACCCTTAATTTCGGATGTCTCGAAAACTAAGACCCTAAGACCCCAGAAACACGAAAAAAGTAACCCGAAACCCTCAATTTGGCGAACAATAGGCCTAAAGTTGGCTTTTTGAGTTACCTCGAGCGAAGGTCAAATCCTTCGTTCGCTACAACCTGTTTCAAAGGGAAAGCTGGGTGATCCACCATATTTTACTGAGTAACCACGCTCCACGTGTGACCGGACATCTTCATTTCACGTCGGATGTATATATTGGCCCTGTGACACTCTAGACCTAAAAACCAACTTTAGGCCTAGGATTAGCCAAACTGAGGGGTTTGGGTTACTTTTTTTCAAGTTTTCGGGGTGCTAGGGTCTTAGGGTCTTCGTTTTCGAGACATTCCTTGATCTCAGCATCTTGTACTGAAACGCATTTGTTTCTTTTCAGACTCAATTCCATGGATTGCGCAATTCAAACTTACTGGAATTCCAAGTAGCGTGTTTCCACCGTGCCCTTCTGAGACAATGCACAATGCTTTCAGTTTATCTTAGCGCAGTTATGGATCCTTCAACATAAGAAAATTGATTGATCATTAGCCACCTATCATCTGAGAAAATTTTACTTGATTCCTTTCAAATGCAGTTAGCACAACAGAAGTCACAAGTAGAAACTGCTCTTTTTTACATTAATTTGCTTTATCAACAAAAACAAAAAAAACAACCCAAACAAACCAAAAAAACAAAAAACAAAAAAACTTGAGGGTTTAATTTAAATTAACACAGTTTCCTAATTTCCTACTGGCATTTGACCCAGTATTAACACATCAAGCTGCCGTTTTGATGAATAGGCCACTTTTAATTAATACAATCATAGATTGATGCATTAGAATTCATAGACATTCACTGATAGTTATATCACACATTTGTACAAACGGTATGAATTATAGCGAAGCACAGTATTAGAGAACCACTTATCTAGGATTTGAATTGTTTGACCGGTGCACCAGGGGTATGAATTTTTAATTAAACAAACTGTGGTGCTGCATTGGTTGCAGAGTGAAACTGGAATGCGTTAAAAGCTGCCATCTTTTAGGGCCCACAGAAAGATTTTTCGCGCGTTGCTAAGGAAGTGAAATGTTACTTCCGGTAACTGACGTCATCATATCATGAGCTAACAAGAAAACCCACTCACAAGCAAAAGTGACCGCACAAACTGTTGTTTCCATCGAAGTTTTTTCCTCGTCCTTCCTCGCTCTCGTTCTAAGATCAACTGCGCATGCGTAAACGAACTGACTTCCGGTTTGAGAAAAAAGCTAAATTTCCGGCGGTTTTAAATTGAATTAAATTTGTTTTTTACATGGCACGTTTCACTCCCAAAAACAGAATATAGCTAAGCATTGATTTTTTAAAATCATCTTTTTTGAAAAAGTTGTGGGTATTTCAGTATCGTTTATATCTTTAAAAAGAACATTTTTGAAAATAAAAATAAAGCCATACTTGGCTGGATGCAAAAACGAATACAAATTATCAAACCATCGATTAAATGCACAAATTGCGTAGCACGGAGGAAAATTTAGAGTTTTCTCTTATTGATCACGTGACCATGGGCGTGGTATGATGACGTCATATTTAGGGTCATTGGCTTACAAAAGTTGGAAACTGACTAAAATAATGCCAAATTCTCTCAAATTACTGAACCATTACATCTTAAGCAAAGCACCCCAAAAAATACGTTAGTGGGCCCTTAAGCAGCAAATACAGTAACTTGGCATAAATAAATTACGGTAATTTGCTCTTTACCAACTCATTTGATAATTTTGTTCAACAAAAGGCATTCCATTCTAGATATTCTCATAGACACTAAAGATGCACATTGCGAACAAAATAGTTTTAATAATTATATGCAAAAGCTCGTTTCTATAACGATTAATGTGCTTAATATGACCTCAACGCACTTTATTTATTCTACAAAATAGTCCCAATTATATCGTGTTGTTTTTATAACCTTTTGATTGAAATTTCACTTGTTTATTGGCTTTGGAAACAGGAAACGTGGTCATACTTTGATCAATAACCGAGCAATGAGGGGGAATAGGTTCGATACAGATAGAAATGAATTTGTGATGTCAACCCGGTATCGAACCAATTCCCCTTCATTGCAGACTTATGGATCAAACTGTGACCACTTTTCAAATGTAACTGACATTACAGTAACTATGAATTTTTGTTAGATACTTGAAGGAGAGGGATATGAAAAGCACAGATCATGATTGCATTCCCAAGACAAAAACAGCTTTTTGAGAGCTGTGTGGTATACAGCAATTTACGTGTTCAGGCCAATTCAATAACAAAGTTACACGCGTAGTTTACAAGTTAAACCCTTGTTTTTTTGCATGTGCACACAAGAAATGAGTTCAATAAACATCGTTATAAGTAGTTTTTACAAGACTCCGACTTGTAATTACAGGTGTAGCGCTATACCTCAATCTCGTCCCCAGGGTCCGCTTTTCTTTTGATCAGCACCTAAAACACGAAACAGACATTTTAGCCTTACACAACATAAAAGAAACTGGAGAAATGATTATTGGCTTCCTGTAAGAGCGAGTGAAGTTGAAACTTCTGACGCTTTCGGCATTAGTGCATTCTCAGTGTTTCAGCGTGCATTCCATCGTGCAAGCAACAGGGTCGACAAATTTTTGTAGAAACGACACCAATGTCCTGACTTCTACTACAATTTTATGTTTCCGTAACTTATAATGGCTTCGACAAGACCTTCTTCCACGGATGTCTCCCCAAAGTGACTGATGTAATGTTTTCCCACGATACTTTTGCAACAGCATCAGTAATCAGTTTTTAGCAGCGAGGGAAAATTCCTGTGCGGTATAAGACATAATTCAAACCCCGTCCTTTTATTATTTTGTGATTTATATATTTCTGGCACTGTTTCTGAGGTGGGAAAACAAACAGCACTGAAACTAGTTTTAGATGTCGAATCTCCCTCCCAATCCCGTGGTTTCCGAATCACTAACCGACTTCGTGTCGGACTGCCACTGTTATGCAAGCGACCAATCACAAAAATAGTTCAAGTACATTATCCCAGAGTCTCTCCGGGTGCTCATCCGCCGATCAAAAAGCCCGAGGATTCTGGGTACGAGATTGGGTGAAGTCTTGAGTGTTACACCTGCTTCAAAACTTAATGACAGCCCTTATTATTGTGTTCAAAGCAGTCACGATGTACGGAAATGGGTTTGATCAAACAACCTCTTAGTTTCAGACATTAAATGCAGCTCAGACACCTTTTCACGTCACTTAAAAGTGTAATGCTAAACTGACATATCAACTTGTTTATTGAGTTCGGTTTTCAACCGCTCAATATGGAAGCTCTCCTTGATTTTGAGTTGATAGAAAGAAGTAGCATTATCAATAATTTTGAAGCATGAAACATCACAATTATCGTGACAATTTTTAGAAAAACTAAGATGCTTGAAAATATGAGAATTTTTGTCCCGGAAAAGGTGCTCATTTACACGTGTGTAGAAGTGCTTGTTTGTTGGTTGGTTTTTGTATACAACACGTGATTTGAGAGAATCCGGAATGAAATCCTTTGGACTAAAAATGTTGCACAGTTTGAATGGAGAGAAAATTACTTTAACATTTAAATTCTTGCAATACTTGTTGACATTAGATGAAATTTTCTTTCTGGTATAAGATCAATAGAAACCGATATAAGGTAGTTTGTAAAAATGGCAGTTGGATACTTCATGTTTAGGGGCTTTAATAATTCTTGTCACATCAGTGACACACTCGGCTATCGCCTCGTGTGCCACTTTTTTGTTCTTACCACATTTTGACTTCATCTTTGATCTATTACTGAACAGACGCACGGCAACATGGAATCTATTTGTTAAATATATATACGAATCTTGTAAAATTTTAATGTTACACTCACTATCGCTGAAGACGATGTTTGAAACATCGAAACAGGTTCCGTAAATTCAAAAGTGTGGTTGTTTTGTATATTTTTTTTAATATTAGTAACACTTGTTCTATCCAGACCGTTTGGACAAATTAAATAACAATTATAACTTTTAGTCAATTTCGTGCAGTGAGCCAGTCAGTAAAATTAAAATTTGGCAAAAGTGAGACAGTTCCAATGGACCTAATCGGCTAACTCGATGTTGTACCCAATTCAAATCTCATGGGATTAACTTTTTAGAAAGATTCTTTGTGTATTGTATTTGCATGATCACGTAGCATTCATATTTATATTAGATGCAAAATTCCTGGAACAAAACGTTTTATTCCCAAAGGGTTTCAATAGACCATTTCCGAGTTTAAGTATGCCTCCTCTTCAAAGCGAGTCTAAGTGCGAAGCTTTTCTATGAAAATTAGTTTTCATTCATATGGAAGGTTACGATGGTCCACGAGGGCCACAGTCCAGTTTTAATTTTCAGTCTAGTTTTAATTTTTCACAGTCCAGTTTTAATTTTTCACACTCCATTTTTAATTTTGCACAGTCCAGTTTTAATTTTTCATAGTCCAGTTTTAATTTTATTCACAGTCCAGTGTTAATTTTGTGAGTCGTCACCAGTTCTTTCACAGGTCACAGGTCACAGGTCATTGCTTTACCAATACAGAAAGTATCCTACGCACTTCACTTCACATTACACTCCAATCAGTTACATGTAAGTCTCTTGCCTCGAGTTTAGCTTCGTCTAAATTACATTTAACCAAATTTAATAAAGTACAGCACAAGGAAAATTAATTATATTACATGTATAAAAACAAGAAAAATGACAGATCATGAAAGATCAGAATAATGTTTCAATTAAAATGAAGAAAAAGAGAAATCTGCATTGGGAAAAGTCTAAAGTCTTGAGCACAAGAGAAAACAATGGCAAAGTAATCTCTTATAACCCCATGACCCAATTTTCTTAGCAAAATTTCCTCCCTTGAAGGACCACATCATCTCCTTTGGTTGTCAATGTATTAGGACCATACAGTACATGTGAATGTTAAAGCTCAGCAATTTGTACATTCCTATATTTGCTGTCACTTGTTCACACTGTAGTTCTTTTTGGTTATTAAAGAAATTTATATTGTGAAGATGATTTAAAGATAAAGATTAAATTTATTAGTATACTATACTTGAATGGCAAATCTGAATTTGAAAAACTCAAGCTTGAACTAAGTTAATTTAAGTATTGTTAACAATAAAATTATTAAAATGAGTAAAAATTTGGAGTCTACATACAATCTACAAGATGAGTAGCACAATCATGATGTACATTTGGGAAACCAGTATCTTGAACGAACACTTCAGGCCATATCTCCGCTCGTAAAAAGTGCTAGCCACTCACATTTCGCAGATATGCTTCTTACATATTAAGTAACATTTACTGTGTAGATTAGCGAAATCGGTCGCTTAAGTTTAGAATAAACGGATTCGGTTGTCCACTTTGGGGACAAAAAATGGCGCGTCACGCGTAACACACAAACTAGTAAGACAAGCACAACAAGGTTCTTCAGACGGCTTGTACTTTATTCCTCACAACGAAATCGACAACATATTTCACATACACAATGTTGCAACCAGTAAATAAAAAAATTGTGGTTAATTTCTCACCAATGACTGAGAAAAGAGGGCGAAAAGCAAAACAGTCTTGAGTGTCACTCTCCTAAAATCTTCAGTGCTGTTTTGCAATTTGCGTCTGTAACCCACGGATGTTTTGTGGTTAGGCAGAATAAAATATGGTTCGAGAATGCTCATTTGTGGTAGTTGCTTTAGAGAAAGTTTTACCGAAAATTTCTCAGCACACGAGAAGCCAGAGCATTTTTTCTCAGTCTGAAACACTTTGTCCGCCATTACAATTTGCCTTAGGACCAAAGCACAGCTTCGCAAAATGTCCTCTGTATCTTGCTTGTCCGAGCTCACATTACAAAACCCAAAGAAAAACAGAATGCTCATCTCATGTACAAATTACACGCCAAAGCTCAGAAAGAAAGAATTCAAATTGTGAAAGAACGAGACCTCTTTGTGAGTCTGAAACACTTCTTGATGTTCAGAGGTTGACAAAGCGAATTTAGAGCGTGAAAGAACCAAAAGTTTCCCCTTGCAGATCTGCCATTACGTTTCGAAACGTTCCCTCAGAGCAAGCTTTGCTACCAGGCCTTGCCTTGTTTTTATCAGTTAAACCGGTTTTTTCCGGACTTTAGCCCATTTTGCCCTTTTTTTTGCAATCCATGTGGAAAATTTCGTGGAAATTTCTCAATTGCGAATCAAGCGAAGTATATAATCAACTCTGAAATTAACATTTCTGTTATGTCAAAAGTTAAAAATGAGAATATTTCGAGTTATTTAACAAAATTTTTTAGGGTAATCTAGGTAAAATGAAGAAATTATCATGCCTGCAAGGGGTCATGGGTAAATTTAAAATTGCTTATTTTTGATCCATCAGTACAAAAAAATTTCATTTTACATTAAGATATCAGCTTAAGAGGCTATTTGATTTTGTCAGGTTCCTTTTCATCCAATTTTATGACAGCATGAAAAATTTTGTAAAATTTCACTATGTTACACAAATGTACATCATGATTGTGCTACTCATCACAATCAATTATGCACAAGAAAGCATAAGTTGTCAGGGCTGTCGTTAAGTTTTGAAGTAGGTGTAACAATCAAGATTTCACCCATAACATGTAAATACATGGCCAAAGGCCATGTAAAGAAAGGGTCAAAGGGCCTGAGCCCCTAGGAGGGTCTAGAGATATGATCCCCCAGATAATTATCAAAATTAGACCCCCTCCCCCCTGAATTTTCCTGCACTCTAAACTGCAACTGCACCTAAAAGATTAAAGGGATCTTAAAAAAATTACTGCTCAAAAAGGCCTACCTCCTCCTTTAATCTGGGCTTCTGAAAGGATGCAGAAAAAGAAATAAAGATTATGCCTAAACTTTTGCTCATATTTAATATGCATTTGATAAACATGCTTTGATTATGCAGAAATTACATCGGATTATGCGGAAATTTAAACAATTCATAAAACTAATAATTAGACCCATCCAATGTACATGTATTTACATGCTTAATAATATGGCAAATCAGACATGAAGTTGTGACCAATAAGTCGCATTTGCGACTGGTATTTTTTCCCATTGCACTTAAAGTACCTTGGAGGAATCACCAATTACCGTTGAAATAAAAGGGTTAGCAGTTGGCATTTTGCCATAACTTTTGCTAAGATAAAGCAATTAAAAAAAATTACTTTTTTTCTTTTCATGAATTTTGTTTGAATTTGAAAATATGGAGCAAAGTTGTAATGTGGTTAGACCATGATCCATTCCCTCGATCTCTCACCATTTTAAGC
>NC_090888.1:14159405-14174405 GCF_036669925.1 Montipora capricornis | reverse complement strand
AATCAGTTCGGCTTTGCTGCCAGTTATGGGCAGATAGAGAACGTAAAGACGAAGACAAAGAACTTCTGTCGACAGTGAAGTGAGATTTTCCCGACGATGATGGCGAGAGCCTGTGGCTTTTGAATTGCCATGCAGAAACACAATAATAAAATTTGTAAACAGTAAAGGTACTCCTTACAGTAAACTAAAGAGATTACAGAATAACCTCTGAAAATAGGACTTACTCCATGCAACAGAGGCAGAAATGAAATAACCTGCGATCTGGCTCTATTTTAGTTTCGCGTGTTGTGGAGTTGGCGAAACGAAAAATAGAGCCTGACCAAATTCCTCTTCGAAATTCCTTCCGCCTACTTTTTTTTGATTGATTGACATGTCCTTCATCGGCCAATCAAATTTACTTCCATTACACCAATACAGGCGTGGACGGCAGATTCACGCAATTTTGTTTTGACCAGAGTTAATTACCGTGGGAGGAATATTGTAAACGAATTCGAAAGTTACAGTTGGCTTTAATTTGAGAAAAACAAAAAGCATGGGGAATGTTTTCGACGACTATATTGCGGCAAAGGCCGGTGTAATTCTCCCTCCGAACTTCACTGAATATGCAATCTTTTAAGCTTGACATCTTAATTTGTAATTGATTTAACATAGCATTTTGTCGTTGAACCGTTTGGCAATAGATTTTTAAAGAAAAAAAAGAGAAATACATTATTCCTTTAACGTGTTTGCCCATGAAGGTTTCTTTGGTGATTTTTTCGGGTAATATCTTCAGTTGCAGTGTATTTCTAGAATTGTGCGCAGTAAAATCATGATAACTGATAAGTTTGGCTGTTAATTTTTTGATGGAGTACGGACGTCAGTAAGATGGACTCGCAAAGTTTATTTTATTGTTGTACAATTGATCTCTCTGGAAACATGCCATTTTAGTTTCTGGAGTGCGAGTTTAAAGTTAAATCAACTGGAAATATTATGAAGTGTGCAAACAAACCGTGTCATGTACAGTAAATAAATAAAGCGCGCCGTTTGATACACAGATATTCAAAACATGCATTCGTGTAACTTGCGATTTTATCAGCATCTCCTCCTGTTGATATATATGTCCCTTGTCTCATCCAGGAAACCAATATGCATCGGCTTTCATTGCCATTTGAAACTGAGAACCAGCTATATATTTAGCTTCCAAAACATCAGCGAAGTTTGTGCCAAAGTACTTTCAACCCCATGGCCACAGAGCTCGACAACGGAATCGCTAATTTCACTCGTTCCAGAGATTCAAACCCGATTCTGGACAAGTTATGAGATGTTTCAGATGGCATATCTCCATTTATACAAATAAAATCAAGTTGCACCGTCCACGGCATTGTAAGAACAAAAGGGAGCAAATTTTTTCGTACACTTATGGCGGATTAGTCTCGAGGACTTCGCGAGAGCTCCGCGCAATCACGATGGCATTTTCACTTCCGGCGTTTCAACAGCCAATCAGATCACGAGTTTGGTCGGCCAAAATTTGGCCGACCGTCCGGAATTCTTGAGAGACTTTTGGTCAGGCCCAATTTTAGCGAACGACGACATAAGAGAACATATGGGCGAAGCTAAACATGGGCCTGATCGCAGGTTAGAAAAATTAATGAAACGCCTTCGGATTACAGGACATGTGGCTCCAAAGAGGCCACCACGTGAAAGGAGCAGGATATGGAGACTGAGGGATCAGAGGTTATCGCTCGTAAACATTAACTTTAATTTTATACTAAAATATCATTTACCTTAAAGACTCGTGTATAAGCCACACCTTTTTGCTAAAGTCTTGGGCCAAAAATCATGGGTGCGGCTTATACACAGGACCATTGCTTTTAGAGGGAGTAAACTGGCTTGTAGAGGTCACAACTTGAACAGAAAACCTTCAGTAACTAAACATTAAACCTACTGAAACCTGCTGTTGATCACTGCTTACAGTGGTTAGTAGTAGTGGCTCCCAAAGGAGCAGTTTGTTTGCATCGTCAGGTTCAAAACCCGAATCTTGCTCGCAAGCAGTTCTTTCAAGCGTTTCATGTCCAGACTTCCCTCGTTAAATGACTGCGTGGTTACCAAGCAAATGTTTTGCATCGTTCTCCTGCGCTTTTTTCGTGCAAATTCTATCGTTTTCATTTCAACTGTGGGCTTTAGCAACGAAGAAAACTATTGTCAGTCACAGGGAATAGGGAAATTGATTATAAAGAAACTTTTAAAAGGTATTTTCAGAGTTGATTAACTTATTAATGTTGCTGCACAACATTAGATTTTGTGCGAACAAACGACCAACTTTTTTTACACGATTGCTTTTTTGGAGTTCTTATTTTTTCCAAAATCATGCTTGAAAGTTGAGGGTGTGGCTTATACACGGGTGCGGCTTATACACGAGTCTTTACGGTAACTGCAAATCTTTTTTTTGTTTTTAAAATGGAACGAAACTCTAGGTTTGCTTGTCTGCTTGTTTGCGCTTTTTTGACGCTGAATGATCCATTGATCTACACTGTAAGAACACAAACACGTTTTTAAATTTTCCCAAAAAAAAACACACCCTGTATTTGTCAAATAATTGCTGAACGATAATTAGTAAAATTCAACATAAGATGAATGAATAAGTTAGAAAGCAAGAATTCACTGGTGGCACAAACTTGTGATTTAAAACATTAAGAAAGAGATTTGGTGATGGTTTTTAAAGAAAAGTTTGAAAACGTTGAGAAAAATTAATACTGATAAATTCACCTAAATTCTCAGCTGTAAGAATTAACCTTCAGTTGGTGGCACTGCTGCCTTCTTCTCAATCCTTTTCTTTCAATTGCCAAAGCAACCCTAAAAAATAAATACTTATTGACATGCAAGTCTAACTCGATCAAGACAAGAATACAATGTATCATTTACATGAAGTTTAGTAGTACTTCTGGAATTGTACTGTCTCTTGGCAGTTTTTGAAACAAGCCCAGTCATGCATTTACATTTCCTTTTACCATTAATTCCCCTTTCTCCGTACAAAGGCATATTTTATCATACTATTTCTCAAATTGGGAAGACAATTGGTTAAAACAATGGTGAAGGCAGCCTGTCTCGAACAACAACATATTTTCACGCAGATTCATTTTAAAAAATACACACCTACAGAAGTTGTCAAAATTTATTAGTTAAATACCTTACCTTGCACAAAATGTAGTGGATGTTTTATTCTATCGGGAACGATAATTAATCTGCGCACATCAAGCTTTTGAAGGCCTTTACAGTCAAGCTATGTCACCCGTGACCAGTTGTTTTGAAATTTGAACCAAGTATTCAAATCTACCAACCAGTTTTGAACTTTGCTCTCGCGGAGATTCTGAATTCCAGTGGATATTTTTCTTTGATGTACATAAAAAAATAGTTAGCCATGAACTTTCGTTTTATTGTAAAATAAAAGGTGTTTGAAAAGAGAAAACTCTTTGATGTGTTTGATGAATTATTGCTCAGTTATTGCGCATTTTTCGCAGCAACTTTCAGAAAAATCTTCAAGATTCCATTCAAATCTCGGAAGCTCTAAAGAGGAATTCGAATGTTCATTCACTCTTGTGGATACTCATGATCACGCGTGACATAGCTTGACTGCAAAACGAAAATGAAAATGAAAGTGAAAGGGATATTTTCAAAGTTGCACTCAAGCATCATCCATATCATCGATGCATCATGAATCACGCGATACTACTAAATTACTGTGAAATGTTTCACCTCTAGTAAACGACGCCATGGTAAAGTGATCTCCAAACAGATAATTATTGCACGAAGCAAGCTGTGGCCGAAGCAAACTCAACAGTACTGAATTAAAGGCGACCAAGGAGAGATCTTATACCCCGGCGAAGAATATGAACATTGCGCACTTGGCCTGAGGGCGATTCAGAAACTGTACGTTAGCTCCCCAGCTGGGGGAAATAATTCTGCCTTTTTCTGCAATAAGCTGTTATTGCAATCATATGTATAATAACAAGGAAATCTGTAATACAAACTTGATTACCCCAGATCAAATCTAACTTGTAGCTTAAAATAGCGTAGCAAAAAAATTGCCGGATACTCAGTAGATACTCGGCTCTATGGCTGAATCATTTAGTTTATGCATTACATTAAATATAAGAACACAAACCTTCATCAAGCTACAGCTTCTCACGAAAAAATCAACGTCCAAGCTCCTTTCTCGAGCTCTGTAACACGCTTGTGGAATCAACAGGAAGATTCAAGGGAGCGATTCAAGCCGCATCCAGACAGTGGGTGGATGACGTCAAAGAAGGAGCTTTTCAGCTGGGGTAGGGTGAGAAGGCGGAAATATTTTACAAAGTAATGGAGTAGACCTTTTTGTGACGGAGAAATTTCTATTTCGATGATCTTTACTTGTCTCATAGTATTTTCCTTCATTTTAAAGCGACATTGGCAAGGAAGGATAAATCGTTATGGATCGCCTCCATTCCTCCCCTCCTATCTCTGCCAAGGTATTTTGATATTTTGTGATCATTCTGTTGTGACACACATCACCAGATCATGTGAACATCGCGTGAATATTTAGCTTGAAAGTGAGGCAGCGAGGACAAAAACAATTGAAACACTTTTGAATTAATGTGAAAAATATTTACATATCATCCACTTTCCTTTGTCTTTGTCCTCAGAGCCTCACTATCAAGCTGAATTTTAATATATTGAAAAAGACCTATTACCTAGTGACAAAACATGACGAGTGAATTTACTATCTGCAGAATTTTGAAGCCCTCTGACTGTGAAGTGGTTGGATACGAGGATACGCAGTCGAAAAGACCATCCCTCCAAAGTAATATTTTAAGTATATTCTGAAGTGGATACACGCAGTGGAAAAGACCACCCCTCCTTACGTAATCTTCCAAGTATATTCTGAAGTGGATACGCAGATACACAACCGAAAAGACTACCTCTCTCAAGTAATTTTCTAAGTATATTCTGAAGCTAAAAATGTAAACGAATGCTTAGGCCTAACCACTGAAACAAGCGCTTAGGCTTAGTTTAGGCTTAGCTTAATTTTTAAACGAGGGCTATATTCTTAACCGAACCGTAATGCATCAGTCAATTCCAACTGCGCCCTTCCCCCCCCCCCCCTCCCCTGCCTTGTCAGTCCCGCGGGTGGGGCTTTAGCTAATTTAGCGCGACCCGGGGGGCCGGGCTAAATCAGCATGCTCATTAACATGCTTAATTGACCATTTTTTGCATGCTTGTATTGCCTTTTGCATGCTTGTATTGTCTTTTGTTGTTTTTAACACCCCCTTCCATGTAGTTGTACACTTTTAGTTACATTTCTTCACAATGAACTTCATAAGGGACTGTGCAATAATTATCAGGAAGGGGGGGTCCTAAAATGAGCTTCACCAAAGGAAAAATTAGATAGGTCCCCCCCTCCAGCAGCGTCAAGATTAACTGTGACCCCCCACCCCCTCCCCTCGCGTTCTCTCAAAATTATGATGTGCCCCCCCCCCCCCCTCTCTAACCCGTACTTTTAGATATTGAAAAACTTGAGAACAGATACCAATATCTTTTATCCGACAACCCTGCTTGTGCAGGAAGGTTTCTCCGAGAGGATTACAAGCCAGCTCCCCGTGATGACAGCAACATCAGACGTTGCAAACAAGAGGCAAATGATATCCAGGACAAGCTTAATGCTGTCGTAACCAAGTTAGAAAAACACTGAAGACTGGCCTCAGCTGTTTACACAATTTTAATGCTGAACAACGTCATTCAATAAAGTCTCAAGTCGGTTTAAACGTTCTGCATCTTGTAGAAGACCTGGATAGGGTGATGGCTAAATATAAAGCGACATTTCCTATTGGTGCCAAATCTAAAGCATCCAAATCAAGAAAAAAGAAGGAACAGAAGAAAAAAAGGGAGAAGAAGAGGATTGCTGCCTCAGAAAGCCGTAGGACCCGAACCTGTATAATTTTTCGGTCTTTGGGAGGTGAACCCATTGATGACAACTATGAAACAGAAGTATGTGGCATTCCTCAGCTAGAAACTGTAGACCTAGAAACCCTCTCGCTGTTTAAATCAAGAACAGACCTGTCATGTCTGCGGGACCTCTTAAATGCCAAATGTTTTATTGGCAAAGCTCACAACGTGGTTTGTGACTTCTGTGCATGAGCGATTGTTTCAATCTATCATATGTTGACATTCTAAATAAGTTAAAGCATGTGTTTATGTTGATGCAATATTTAGACATTATGGATAGTCAAAGGCGTAGCATCTGTCTATTTGGAAAATGTTTATTTATTCATTATCGAATTTGTGAAATTTAATTAAGACCCCCCCTCAACTTACTTGAGAAATCTAATGTAGAGCCCCCCCTCCTTTCCATTATTTTAACTTAAGGCCCCCCCCTCTGGTTTTAGGGCCCCCCCCCCTCCTGATAATTATTGCACAGTCCCTAACTACTGAAGCACGCGTACGGTGGAAAACTCGTTCTAAGTCAGTACGTTTTAAGACCTTTATTGAGTGTTTTAACCGATAAGGCCTTTCAAACTGAAAAAAAAGAACATCTGGCGCTTCCCTTTTGAAGATAACTCACTTTGCTCGAAAGACATTTTTGCAAATTAAAAAAAAAAAGGATTGCTAAACCATATGTAGTTTCCAGCAACCTCCAGTAATTGTTTTCATATGATAGAAACCACACGGTATGGATTGACTGCTCTTTTCTTTCTTCCCAGTTAATTGTATATCCACTCAATATACCGGTACCGTCTGGAGGCTGCGTAGATGTAGTTTCTGAAAATAAATACAATTTAGACTGAAGTTAAGATGCATTTCTGCAAAGCAACTGTCATTAATATAGACCATCAGTGTACTGTTATATTCGTTGTTGACTACTACTTAACTGCTAGTGTCCTTTTTCATTTCCCATGGGAGTTAAACAAAAATATCAAGGTTCAGCTGCAGCAGCCATTTAATAAGGGATGCTTATTCTTAAGTCAAATAATAATAATAATAAATAATAATAATAATAATAATAATAATAATTTATTTAAGTCTTAAGGTTATTAAGCTGAGCACGAGTGCTCTAATAATTGAGAAGATTACAAATCAACTGAAATCAGAACAAATCAAATCAAATGTTGATTTTTGTGGAGAAGGGAAAACAGGTGTAGCCGAACAAAAACCTCTCGGAGCATAGATGAGAACCAACAAACTCAACACACATATGGCGTCGAATCCGGGAATCGATTCCGGGTCATAATGGTGGAAGGTGAATGCTCTCACCACTGCGCCAGCTCTGCTGAGGTAAGGAGATGTTGTCTATTCATGAGACAGACTTTGACGCAAAAAACATCAGTAGTAATAAAACGCATCGAAATTGAATTGTATGGAGGGAATGCACGCAGTTTGTTTTACTAAACTGGCGTAGATGTAGAGTATCAGACCTGTTTACATAGTAAAAGCCAACAATGGCAGTTCTAAATACAGCTCTATCAAGGCAAACGATTGAGAACTCATGGTCGTCTGTAATGTAACGTATCCCTGTTTACACAAGCAGAAACAAGTATCAGTACTTGGGTCCTATAAGCTTAACACAGTAGAAAACTGAAACAAGGACATCACCTTTCAGTTCAGTTTTACCAAGAAGGCACGGTATACCAATCCTGCAATCTTATTGGTTCTTAGCACGGTAGGTCTAGATTTTCTTATCTCTGCCCATGGATTATGAGTTCTTTACCAACACTTAAACGGTTTTCCCAGCATTTATTAAAACTTTTAAGACTAAAACTATGAGGAGTTATAAGCCTCTAAATGGAAAATTGAGAGTGACTTTTATTATCCGGATGATATATAAGGGTGGGAAAAATAACACAGACAACACTGACAAAAACGAACAAGTCATGATCAACAAATCAATTTCAGTGAAAAAGCTAATTTCAAAGTAATTTTTTTATTGTGTTAACGATGAAACAACAACAATGATAATGAATGTAAGGAGAAATGTAGACTCGGAAAAATATCCGAGTCCCAGATGGGATTTGAACCCACGACCCTCCGTGATCTAGTCGGATGCTCTAACCCCTGAGCTACTGGAAACGCTATGGTGAGCAAGGGTCAATTTGTGGGTCTCGACTGGAACCGCATCGCGCGGCTACACAGCCAAGTATTGACTAGCATACTTGAAACTCACCAACAGCATCGCGCTGTCACATTAATGCATATCAAGATGCAGCCAACCAACCTCCAAAGTGAGTGTGTTAACGATGAAACAACAACAATGATATTGAATGTAAGGAGAAATGTGGACTCGGAAAAATATCCGAGTCCCAGATGGGATTTGAACCCACGACCCTCCGTGATCTAGTCGGATGCTCTAACCACTGAGCTACTGGAGACTCTATGGTGAACAAGGTTCCAGTCGAGACCCACAAATTGACCCTTGCTCACCATAGAGTAGTCACCATAGTCCCATCTGGGACTCGGATATTTTTCCGAGTCCACATTTCTCCTTACATTCAATTTTTTTATTAGAGAAGAAAGTTGAAAACCATATTCAAAAAATAAGATTCATCTTTGAAACTTTTACATTTTTTCAGTTTAGTGGATTTGTGCGTGCGTTGATGAGCAATTATTAAAGTCATTTCCGTGCCCGATTAAGAAAAAGTAAATGGCAAGGGTTTTGGGTCGGCCGTGCGGTAAAAAACTGGGACCGAGGTCTTGAAACACCGTCTTCCCAGCATCTACTTTACGAAATGCCGCCGCGAATGTTTTAAACAACCTTTACTGAAAAATTATCTGATCTGGGCTTTTTCTAAAATATTTATGCTTTACGGTATCGGTCAGTTTTCCTAATCCAAACTCTAACACTACCTCGATATAAACAGTTCAATAAACTGTAATGTGGGGTCCAAATCGGCTAGCGAATTTGTACCGGTGGTCCAAATTCGCGAGGACACCGATACTTCTGCACAACAAACGCACTCTCTTGCTGTCTCTTGGAATTCACATCTCTGTCATCTGCAACAATTGACTTCTCGCAGTCTTTTCTGCCCCACTGTTTTCATTACCAGAGACACGATTCCTTCGTCAACGCGATCTGGTTCAAAGCGACATGGCTCAGTCCAGTTGTTTTACTTCATGAAAAAGTGTTATCAGCTGGACTCAATGACGTCACGAACGGGTTGCCATGCATGTGTGCATTTTTAAAAAGGATTTCGCAAGCTTAGGAAGCTATTTCAAGATTGAAATCTAGGTTAAAAGCTGTTCTTCTCATGAACTTTCTATTAATCGATTAAAAAAAGATTGTCATTCTGGAGTGAACATATGAGCCCGTTTGACCGGCTTGGTCCGGTCTCCGAAATCTCGCCTCACCTCTCAATTCTTTGGAAAGATTTCAATGTGTTCATATGAGAGGGCGGGCTGGCTCTGTCGACGAGATCTCAGTTTTTTCAACCGGGATCTCGGTAGTAGGCGGGCTGGAAATTTTGCCATATGAACACTTCATCCCGGTTACGGGGAAGGAAAATAATACAATGCATTTTCGTGACACAACGGACATAACCGAGTTTTCACTTCTCTTTTCTTTGATGATGAAGCTTGGAATAGTTTCATTTGATAGTTAACGTAAAGTCAAAAGAAATTTGAGGTTGCTTAAACACTGAAAGAAAATCGAGAAATTTTCGCCAAGCTTGGGTAGGATTCACGCCTGAATTGTCGCGTCACCAATTTTTCAAATTCATCTGGAAAAGCGGGCTGATAGTCGCCATAGGAAGAGAAACCAATTTCATATCGGTAATAACAGAGCCAGCCCGGTCAACCGGGATCATGTGAAGAGCCCGTAAATCATGCCATCTCACCCGTTGATAATCTGCAATTATGCTCTCCCTCTATATTCTCTACTTCCTCCGATTTACACCCTGGCGCTGTGAAAAGACAGTTGGCCGTTTTTATACCAGACGCATTATCCTTCCAGACGAATTATGCGTCAATCGGGTTATTTGACTATTGTAAGGACGGAACGAACTATAGAAGACTCTTAATCAGTCTGGAACGAACTTGGGCAAACATTTTTTTTTTCTGCGTCTATATAAAGACGAGCACAAGACGCATTATCCGTCTGGATGATTAATCTTCCACTGTGGGCCGACGTATAAGACGTACAACGAAAGATATTTCGTCTAAACGGATATTGCGTCCTGTGCCCGTCTTTATACCAGGGACGCATATAAACCAGACGAAAAGCAAATGTTTGTCCAAGTAATGCGTCTCTAATATAAAACCGCCAATGGCGGGATACTTGTATGTCCAATAACTGTAAAAGAATATGAAAATCTCACGTCTATTCAGGTCCGATTTCCAGCCGCATTTAGCGCCCCAGTTCGTTCACAAAAACAGGATCACAAAACTGCTAAATACAGAGGCAAAATAAACCCGGATTTGTTATAACTGATCTCAAACTGCGTGGTTTTTTTTGCGCAAGTGCACTATCTTAAGGTGATTCCTCATTATCGCACTGCGCATCCTGTACTGCGCATATGATGTGTCAATATTTATAAATTGGTCAAATTTGCGAAATCGTAAATATGGTGTAAATCGATCATACACGCTAAAACAATTCTCAATACACGTGAGAGAAGTTGTGAATGATCCATAATTCGTCACGAATAAGCACGCGCATTCAGAGAACATGGCGAGTTTTGTTGCTTCCATTTACGATAATCGAGATAGACAGGTACGATGGTGTTTTACTGTTAAATGAGCACGGTGAGCTATATCTTTTATTGCATAATTTTGTTGTACAAATTATCCCCTTTCGATAAATAAAAATTGATAATTTATCGGAAGGAAAATAGACCTAGCAAAAACCGTACACAAAGCCACTTAGCCAAGGATATAAAATTATTATCTTGAAAACAATGACTCGAGAAACGTTTTGAGTCGACGTCGTTTTAAGTTGAGTGATTTTTCCATAAACTTATAAGACTGTGTTCCATATGCTCTAGACTTTCTACCTATCAGATGTTTTTTCAAGTGTTACTTTAAAAAACCCTCTCGCTTTTAGCTACCACAACATGTACCCTGAGCCGATGTTTCAGTACAGGCATCAATGGGGTAAGATTGGCCCATTCTATCTCTTAAGCAAGCACGGTGACTTATCTTTTTTATTGTAGTTCTCAAAACAGGGATTAGCAGGGAACATTCAGGGAAAGTTTCAAGAAAATCGTTCCACAACTGTTTTTTGCAGATGAAACAGCGTAACCGACAGCACCCAGCTGCATTTTAACACTTGGAATACAAACTTGAATTGCTGATAACTTAAAATTTTTGTGTCGTGATAAACTCACACAGACGGCGGTTATAAACATACTATATCGCATATTTACTGAAGGTTAACTTGCGTTTGGAATGCTACAGCATTCATCTTCAGATGTAACCGTTAAGCAGATTTTAAAGCGTCAAAAATTTTAAATCTAGTGGAAGACTAAAAGGTAAACTAAGAATTAACTCTAATTGGTCAGCAGAGTTAAGATGGATGCGCAAAGGCGCTCGTCAAGACTTGCAAGAACGACAGTCAGGTGCTAATTCCATTCGAGTTGTACACGGTGTTTCTATAGACGGCCAATCTTGTTAAGCTACGGCCAATCGGCAGGATTCCAAACGACCCTGATCAGACGTCAAGTATATGCCCTAATGATATTTCCCTTGGACAAGCGTACCAAGGAGCAGTGGCAAGTTTGCCTAGAGAATCGTTAGTGCTGTTCCGGGACTCACTCCCCCTAACCCCGGTTCCAGGCCCATTTTCATGGCGGGGAAAGAGGAAGTCTTGGAACAGGGCTAGAGAATCGCTGATTCATTCTCCCAAGTACCAAGGAGCAGTGGCAAGTTGAACGACAAAATGTGAAAGTCAACGACATGGTTACAGTAGTCATTGGGATGATAATGTTGTTCGAGGCAAGTGGTACATAGACAGACTTCATGGATGGAATCTCAGGCCCAGGACCAGACGGTTGAGTACAAAATTTCAATGTTAAGAGGAAGACTGTAGATGACGTCGACTTGCATCCACAGTCGTCCTGTTGTTAAATTTGCGGTCATTTGCCTTGTGGGAGATGAGTATAGAGGCAATATACAAGTACAGTTTTAAAGAGACGATGTGTAGGATGAGGACTACGCCCTTATCGGAGCGGAGAGTGTTTTGCTAGAAAATAGAACGATAATTTGATTCTGTTAATTGATTCCTTGGTTGACATCTGATTACCTTGAATGAAATAATTGTATAGATTTGAAGTGCGAGTTATAGACGAAATGTAGACTGAACCGGACTCAAGCGATCCTCGCATTTAACTGGAAAATTTAAGCAATTGTCTCTTTATAGACTCCTGAAAAATGCAGCTGTCTCCAACAGAATTCGAACCCATGAACCTCTGCGATGCCGGTGCAGTGCTCTAGCAACTGAGCTATGGGCCCTAATCACACAGCGGCCATTTTGAGTCCCGAGGGATTGGAAACTTTTGTTTTTGCGCACCGAAACTCGTTCCCAAACATTTCAACTCGAGGCTCGGGGATACGAAATCCATTGTCTATGGCCAATATGACCGCCGCGCGAATAAGGCCCACGAAGCCACTCAGTTGGGAGCAGGTCAATAGGCCATTTCCGAGTTGATGTCTGCCTCCTTTTCAAAACGAGTCTAAGTGCAAAGTTTTTCTTATGAAAATTAGTTTTCATTCATATGTAAAGTAGAACTAATTACCATCACAAAAACTTCGCACTTAGACTCGCTTTGAAGAGGAGGCAGACTTGAACTCGGAAATGGCCTATTTGTTGCGTTCATTGGTTCTCGTGAAAGGACTTGATGAGTGAAATAATTGTATAGATCTAAAGAGCGGGTTATAGACGAAATGTAGACTGAAGTGATCCTCGCACTTAACTGGACAATTTAAGCAATTGTCTCTTAAAGACATCTTAATCTGTAATCTTTAATTATAATGGGTTTACTCCTAAAACAGTAATGACTATACAAGGAGCTAAAATAAAATATGAGTACAAATTAAATTAAATGTCAATAAATATGGCAGTGAGAATAAGTAAGAAATAAATAGATTAGATCTGCTAATTATAAGTAGAATTATACAAATGATTTGATGGCTGCAAGAACAATACTCTTGATGATTTATATTAACATCTTCATTAATAGGTAAATTGTTCAATACTGCAATCGTCCTCCGGTAAAAAGAATACTTACATGCATGCATTGTTTGATACACTAATATGTTGAAAAGGACGACTATAATTCGATAATCTAGTAGTTCGTGTTATTTCGGGCACCTCAGGGGGAAGATAATACCAAAATCACCCATTAGGATCTTGTGGAACGTATGAGTCGACGATCTTGAAGAGGATCCCAACCAGGGATGGCGCAGTGGTGAGAGTACTCGGCTCCCAGTCTCGGCGTCATATGTGGGTTGGGTTTGTTGGATCTCTACTCTGCACCGCCGCGAAGAGGTTTTCTCCGGATACTCCGGTTTCCCCTCTCCTCAAAAACCAACATTTGACTTGGTTTGCGTTAATTGTAAATAAAGTTTCTTTCCTTTCCAAGTTGTTCAATCGTTGGAGTAACGTGGCTCAGTTGTGAATAATAATTGAATATACAAATCTCGCTGCTTGACGTTGAACCATCTCAATTTTCTTGATGTTCTGTTTAGTGAAAGGGTTTCACGCACAACATGCAAAGTCAAGCTTTAGTCGCACCAACGAGCTATACAAAAATTTGGTTTTATCAACGGAGTTGATAATGTAAATTGGCCACCGTACAGAGATTGTAAAAGCCAACGAGCTATAGGCTGTATCTTTACCTTTTGAATCACATCCACCAGCATAGGATACGATGCAGCAGCCCAAGAGTAGCTTGCCTTTTTACAGATGTTGTTGATATGCTCGTTCCAGGACAGATTTTCTTTGTGCTGAGGAAATCGCTCTAATAGGCTGGCCATCCACAGAATATTGAAACACAGTTGAGATTTTCTTGCAAGTTATACCAAGATGATAATACTTTTTGACATTAATTGAAATTTAATTGCCCAGTGTTTGACCAAAATGACAATTAAGTGAAGCTATGATCTTCGCAGTGATAAACGCAATTTATACAATTGCGTAGAGAAGCCTGAAAAATTCAGGACTTCAACGGGGTTTGAACCCGTGACCTCGCGATTCCGGTGCGACGCTCTAACCAACTGAGCTATGAAGCCACTGACGTTGGGAGCTGGTCATTTGTGGGTTCTAATGGTCCCGTGAGGAATAAATCGCGAGGTCACGGGTTCAAACCCCGTTGAAGTCCTGAATTTTTTAGGCTTCTCTACGCAATTGTATGAATTGCGTTTATCACTGCGAAGATCATAGCTTCACTTGATTTCATATCCGCAGTTCATATATGATTCATTTCATATATACCATTTCATCATTGATTCATTCCTCACGGGACCATTAGAACCCACAAATGACCAGCTCCCAACGTCAGTGGCTTCATAGCTCAGTTGGTTAGAGCGTCGCACCGGAATCGCGAGGTCACGGGTTCAAACCCCGTTGAAGTCCTGAATTTTTCAGGCTTCTCTACGCAATTGTATAAATTGCGTTTATCACTGCGAAGATCATAGCTTCACTTGATTTCATATCCGCAGTTCATATATGATTCATTTCATATATACCATTTCATCATTAAAATGACAATTGTTTGAGATCATCCTGTAGAGCCCAAAAATCTTATACACAATGGATTTCTCTGTAAAGGATGCAATCATTTGCAAAGAGGCGTAGACTTGACCTGCACAGACGATGCGATGTTGTATTTGTGGACAATAATCCAGGTGGGTTCCACGGGATTCGAACCCATGACCTCTGCGATGCCGGGGCAATGCTGGTGCAATGCTGGTACAACTGAGATATGAAGCCACTCAGTTGGGAGCAGGTAAATTTGTTGAGTTCATTCGTCCCTGCTACTCACTCACTATCTATCACTCAATGTA
>NC_090888.1:14144405-14151905 GCF_036669925.1 Montipora capricornis | reverse complement strand
CGTGGGTATTATCTACTTTGATACCAACTTTATGAGCAACCGAAGACAAAACAATTCTTGGTTTTCACTCACGTGATCTCAAGGAAAACAAAAGAAAGCGTTTGCACAGTAATAGAGTTCAATTCCCGGAGGATTGGGTCGGAACACCAACATGGCCGCCGTTTCTTTATTTGGAGAACCCAACATGGTGGCCGTGACGTCATGGAAAACCGAGAATACTTGAAAGTTGACTATGTCTTCTATCCCGTTCACTTCAAGAAATTTATCTTTCCATAAAGTTGTTTACTTGCACAGGGTTTTAATTTGTAGCAGACACACCGCGCTATTACCAAATTGAACGGGTCGTAAATAAACCAAGGGGTTCTTGATGATGATAAAAGGTTTTATGAAGCACTTTAGAATAAATATAAGCGATGTAAAAATAGAGCGACGTTTCGATGACTCTATTTCATCATTATTGACATGGAGTCATCGAAACGTCGTTCTATTTTTATATCGCTTAGGTTCTTGATGACTTACTTATTTGATTGAAATGTCGGAGGAAAGCGCTTGAAGACGGTGCCCCCGGGGAAAGAGCGTGAATAAGTCTTACTCGGCGATCTTACTCTTCTTGAATAGTTGGATGAAGAAGAGACTTTCCAAGAACATCTAAAACTACTCAAGGAAAACACGGATCCGAATAGAAATATCCAATGAAGATTTTTTAGATTCAGTACTTGTAATCCCGTGCAAGAGCTTTTAGTATGCGTCATGCAAAGAATGGAGGAGTGAAAAGAGTATGTATTTAAAGAAAGCACTTGCCGTGTTCACTTGGTGTGAACACGGCATCATCAATCGTTGGTGACGACGACGAAATACAAACCACTAGGTCTTGTTAATGCATACTGAGACAAACCTTTTTACCATGTTTCAGGGAGGCGTTCTGGTGCAAAGTAGACGTTAAATGGAGATTTGGAGCGTTGCTACATTGCTGGTGTCTTGAAGCAAACGTGTTTTTATTCTCCTTACTTTCTTACTCAAGGGCGCGGAGAACAAGAAAGAAGAGAAGGTACATTGGTCAGGAGTTAGCAGTCACACAAATGCGATTTCGAAATTCTCCGTTTACATGTCAGCTAAGGCGAAGCGAAATATTTTAAACCCGCAATTGGGTTTGCGTTACGTTTTCACACGCTTTACACACACTTTTAACGGGATTTCGCGGGACGTCGTTTTCAAACGTTTTCACACATTTTCAAAAGTCTACGTTTCACTTGACCACATAGACCAAACAGAGGGCCTCACATTCCTTATGCCAGTGCTTAACAAAACTGCGTTCGTTCGATTTGGTCAGTTCTGATTTTCAAAGTTTCCCTGCTAGCAGCGGTCTGACGAGTAAGGGAAAAGATACCTCTGCCATTGGTCGAAACCCAACCTGATCCGCTGTCCACAACCTTGGACGGCACTCTTCAAACCTCATGCCCCATGATATGTTTGCTGGCAGTGACTTGAGCCTGCTGTGTCCCGTTGTGTTGGCATTCATTTTAATCTTGGCTGCGCGTAGTCAAAAACACGTAAGAATGGTTTCTGTCAGCTAAAATAGCCGTTTTGAAGAAAATTTGGCCTTGCTTTCCAGATTTCTGCTAACAATCCATGAAACTACCCCTTTAAGGGGACATATTTTCTTAGTGGACCAAGATGTTGATTTTGCCCTTGAGTGGTTCCCTGCATGACAAACTTAAAACTTTAAGTGCTGAGATTAACCTAATGTCTTCTGACGTTCTCGACATCGACGCTATAAATTACATAAGGTAATTACAAGTAACAATCGAATATTCGTAACCTGTTTCAGATCCTTGTACCAGTCTAAACCAACCCTGGCCAGCAGAAACAAAATGTCATAGTAGTGAATCAGAGATAAAGAATTTGAATTACGAGGTGAAGCCCATTCTTTTAAAATTTCTTTGTAATTGCTCTGTTTGTTTGTTTGTTTGTTTGTTGTTTGATTTCTTTTTTCGAGTGGTTGTTTGTTTGTCCAAGCAACTGAAAAGCGCACGTTGCCTTGCCAATGTGATAGCAAGGGACTTTTTAAGTTAAGATATTTTCTGGACTAACACACGTGCTCTCACATAACCAAGGGGACATTTCTTCATTCATGATCTTTTTGTTGGAAGCAGTCCTCGCAATCCCGCAGTGAAGGTTTTGCGTCATTAGACAACCATTTAAACAGTCTGACGCTTGGACTACCGACAAGAAGGCAAAAAGGGTTACAGCACGCATTTTGCTACGTGTAAAGTACGCCTCTTGATTTCCCTCTTGCGAATTTCATTTGAATATGAATTCTTGTCAGAGTCAATGATCGAGGCGATGACCCGGGCATGTTCCGGGGAAATTTTCGATTCATTCCCGGAGCCAGCCCATGAAGACATTTAAAAACCATTCTCACTGTGTGAATTTGCTGGTGCTGAGCAAAATGTTTTCCGCCAAGAAGTTCGAACTTCAGCATCACAAGGAGGCTCGATTGTCGCCACTTTCTCGTGTCTGGCCTTCGTTCCTTGCAGAGGATTGAAGACCGGACCGTTCTTCAGGAGAGGAGCTCGGGTTCCTTTCCGGAAACAACGGCTGGTAATCGAGCCTACATCGTAACTTTAAAATGTCCACAGTCACCCCAAAGTGGGTTAAAATAGTCAAAGTGAGGTTGAATTACAGCTTGGTACATTATATTGTACATTAGGTTGCTTGGGGAACCCGCGTCATTGTGACTGCTTACTCGCTTCAGCTCTTTGTAACTAAACTGCTGTACTTTGACACTATTACCTCTCCCTCAAAATATACTTTTCAGCAGAAGTCAAGTTGAAACGTTTGGCTTTTAGAGTGGCATCTCATAGCCGTTTTGCTGCTTGTCTGGCTGGAGTGGATTCGTCAAGATACAGAAAATGGCCAAAAACCAGAAATTTATCAATGTCGTTCCTTTTATTCATTTGTGTCTTTTTGTCTTCGCTTTTATTTTCCGTTGTGTTATCATCATTTCTTGCATGAAGGCTGCTTTTGGAGCCAGACTGTCCACGGTAACAGCAAGGAATCACCTTTGGTGTCTATGCATGAACGTCCTCTCATAGTTCCGGCGACGCTGCAGTACTCTGGCCTCAGACATCGAGGAGTTGCATGTGAGAAGGGTCAGTTAGTTAAGTCGTCTTTTAGTAGTTACGACAAACAGTGTAAAAGGTAACCAATCACTGAGTTGTATGTAACACATGTGAGCGCAATGGCCCAATCAGAAAGTTTGGTTGCTGGACTCCAATACTCGCTTTCCGCGTATGGTCTGAGGGGGTGGATGGAAAAAAGAGGCGGGGTAAGGGCAATTTCAGATTGGCTAGAGGGGGGCTTAACCTTTTTATAAAGACGTTTACGGGAGTCAGCAGTTTGAGAGGTCCTTTAGCCAAGGTGGGTAAAACAGTGGAATACTAGAGTGCAAACAATATATTTGAAATTGAGTAATGCTAAATAGGCCATCTCAGTGACCAAGCCTATTGCTGAGAGGCTACCGGTGACCTTGTATTGAGACCCCGTCCGCAAGTATCCGGATACATTTGAATCCATTTCCATGCCGATTCAACAGTTTTTATGTCTACACGTAGCGTTTTCGAATCGGATTTGTCCGTCCAGACGTATCCGAACGAATCCGGATTTGTTCTGGTATCCAGGACTCCTGCCCGTGAATGTAGTCAACAGAGCATGCACGGAATGATACATTTGTTGTGGCGTCGATGTTGGGTGTTCACGCGGTAAGTACTGGAACTGATTTTTTAAAATCATCGGATTAGACCAAATTAGGGGTCCGCAAGATATCGGATTCATATCATATTCCAAAGTTTCCGCTCCGGAAAGCGGATTCAAACCTTTGGGGATACGGTTCCCGGATTCACCGCATCCGCAACGAAAAATTTGTGGATTAAAATGTAACGTTTGCGGATTCAAATGTATCCGCATACGTGTGGACGGGGCCAGATACAGACCTCACTGCCTTTATTATGTAAATCGTCTTGTTGTAATTCTAATTAATCTACATTAATATTAGAAGAACGCAAAGGTTTGTATCTAAACAGGGTAGGTAACTTACAATCCGGGTCAAAAGACTTCGGGACACTTTTCAAATTTTGGGCGAAAAGTATAGAATGTACCGTACGTAATTCCACCTTTATATGAGCAACGCGTGTTCTTCTTTCGCTGCCTTTTTTGCGCCCCCCTTCCCCCCAGACAATGTTGAAACATGCGAGCGATCGATGAACGGATCTTGATTTCGGAGACCGTGTAATGGGAAGGAGGGGGAAAAGCGGGAATTGTCCCGACAGTTTTGACCAGGATTGTAGGTACAACTGTAAAATGGTCCATTATACAATTAATATGCTAATTCTATTGTTTTCTTTTGTTTAAATACCACATAATAAAACATTATATAACAACAAGAAAGTAGTACCTTTTACATCTGTAGGAAAATTTCTGGAAAAGAATTATATTTTGCATTGTTATTACATTTGTGTTCACCATGAAGGCATAATTTGTAACATCCATTGCTTTTCCAAAGTTAGGGAAAATTAGGTTAGTTCTCTTGTTATGCAAAGTAATGGAGGATCACATTAAAAATATAAGAAACTGGCTTATTGAAGGACAGCTGTTACTCACTGATGATAAAACTGAATTTTTAGGTATTGGAACTCGCCAGCAGTTTAATAAATTAAGTCCAATTGTGTATTTTTAGTGTTAGGTTTTATAAATATTTCTTATAATTCTTTATAGTTATTGTATTATTATTATCATTATTAGTATTATTATCATTATTATTAATTAGTATTAGTATTGTTATCATTATTATTATTATTATTAATGCATTTTAAGAGTAAGAGGAGATATGAGGTGAGGGGGCCATGATCACATAAATATTGCACAAAGAAGGATGGTCATCGGTATTCACATGGCTTGCGGGGGGGGGGGGGGGAGGGGGGCTTAGAGATATTTTGCTATTTGCAACACATTTCCCCCCTCCCTCCCTACTACATAAATAAGGAACGGTTCCTAAAGTGTATCAATTTTTGTGTTCGACTTAAAATGTTAGAGGTACAAGTAAAATTATATTGCATTCAAAGTGATGTTTACAGGAAGGAAAAACTTGCTGAAGCAGCTTACGAAATCAATTTTCTCTATGCCTTTCAGTCTCACAGTCTTTCGGTATCAATTCGTGTGCGTTCTCCTCCGATGAAGATAGCTGCTCAGACTCAGTCAACGAGGATCATTTAAAGCAGGTAAGAGAATACCAGGTTGAATCGATAGATTATTACAAAAGACCTTGTATTTCCCCTGAAATGATGCGAAACAAGTATGGCAAAAAACTGACATGGAACGTGTGTCAAACTGCCGTGCAACCCAAATAGAAGCAATTTAGGTAGGTAAGCACAACGGACACAGACAAGCAATTCAATCAATCAGAACGCGAGGCTGGTAGGTGGCGCTAAGGAAACGCGGGAAAACGCGCGCGAGCTTCTGATTGGTCAACAAGCTGACAAGAGATTTTCGTTTACCAATGACTGAGCGTTGCTGAACGAAAACCTTGTCAATGGCTTAATATTTCTCAAAAATTGAAACAAAAACTTTACAAATGCGTCCGTCGAGTTTGTAAGCTTGCCCATTCTTCATGTTAAAAGGCAGAGTAAAAGAGCCAGCCTGCCTGCCTGCCTGCCTGCGAATGCCGCCTGCGTTACCTTCCTGATGTCGTGCTTTGCGAGCTGTCGAAAATTAGCCAATCATAGCGCACCGAAAGTAACTTTGGATGTAAACAGTACGTCACGTTTTGAGTAGGTGTTTTACCAATGGCTGAGGAAGAAACTCCAAGAAAAAGAAATCTAAAGGAAGAATGCCTTCGATGATCAACGATAACGCTTTGTAGCGGACATACAACTAACACGGTAAAGTGTCGTTCTCGTTCTATTTCGACTACAACGACAAATAGTTAGAAAAATCAGCAGAGAACCCATTGAATCGCGTTTCTCGACTTAAGTTACGATAAAACTGAGATGTATCCCGGTGGAAATAATAGATAACCGTTAAAACCTAAATCATACTTGCTTGTTGAGCAAAAACAACATGATATGCTTTCTAGTGAAACTAATTTTGTATTGTTTCCACAGAACCCTCCAATAAGCAAGGCCAAGCACACAAAACTCGGATCAGAAAAACGATCCACGAAGAAAAAGTGGTTTCCGATGACCATCAAAAAGCAAACAAGATTTTTGACCGCAAGGACGTTCTTGCTCATTTCAAGCTTATTCTTGAACTTTTATTTTATTATTTTGTTCACCGAGTGGCCGGCACGACTTTTACGGTGTATAATGAAGATAACTGCTCTATAAAGGAAGATTTAGTTACATTGTCTAAGAAAACGGTAAATTCGGCAAAAATTCTCTTTTACCAAGAAGCAAAGCTGTCGAGCGAATACTGAAACGAAAAATGTGACGCTAGAATGAAACAATGTCTATGGTTCTGTGATGACACCGTGCCATCTGCCTTCACTGCAACCGAAAATCTTTCCCTCAGTCGAATTGGGAAATCGATCTTTGTTTATATTTTTTCCACATTGGCACAAGGCGATCGTTTTCTAATCAGTCAGCCGAAAATAAAGTACTGAATATGAATATTGAAAGTCCATTGCAGAATGAGATGTCTCTGGAAATGTGAATCCCGATATACCAGATAATCTCAGAGAAATGGTTCTCTACTTTTTCAAATCACATAATACACCTCAAATACTCCACAAAAATTGTCATAGGAATTGTTTCCGGTTTATCTTGGGACATCTTCATGTCCTAAGAGAAATCGAAAACAATGATTATGCAAAGTTTTGGCGGGGAGGGGGGGGGGGGGGTGGGGATTAAATGACGTGTATTATGGGATTTGAGAAAGTAGAGAATGATAATTCATCATTTTTTGATGGCTAACAACTCGTTCGTCGTCAAAGTTAAAATGACAAAAGGAGCATTGATGCAAGATAACTTGGTTTACGGTACCTCAAAGGAACCGATGAATGCATGCACTCTGGGAAAGGATGTTTCGGTTCCTTTGATGCTCCACGATCCAAGTGATCTTGGATCAATAATCCTTTTTCGGATCATACCAAAGAAGCGCATCCTTTAAGTTTAACTTGTTCTTTTACCTTTTGAAATCAATTTATAAATAGCATGATAACTTCTGAAATGTAACCGATGACTTCATCAGATTCTCTCGTACTTTCCCATGTTTAAATTCCCGTTTGTCTCTCCAAATTCGTTTTGAAATGATTATAGGATGGGGTTTCTAAGATATACGCAATAGTAAAGTTCGAGGCAAGTTCATTATTGAAAATTGCAATCATTTTCTGTTCTCTCGTTGGTTTAGATGCATTAATTCCGGGAATTGAGGCAATCTTCAGATTAGTGAATAATCTGCTACCGAATAATTCATTAATCTGTAGGTTAAGCACCCTTCGCATTAATG
>NC_090888.1:14116905-14129405 GCF_036669925.1 Montipora capricornis | reverse complement strand
TTTGAACTCGAGAGTTAATTCTATATGCCCGTAAAAGGCGTTTATAAAAGAAATTAGGTCAAGATACTCTAGCCAGCAGGTTGCAATAACTTAAGTTTGACTTAGCGATCCCCACAGGATAAATAACATTTCCGTAACTTATTTAAACGTTTAGCTCTCCTTTCAATGTTTTCAACCAGGAGTCAGTTGCCGATGACTGACTGCGGTGCCCAAAACTGAAAGCAAAAACAAACTGATTTTGGGTGAACTAAGGCACAGTAAAATCGCTAAAGCGCAGCACTTCCAACATACCGGCGTAGTTGCTTTTACGAAAGCCTAGCACGATCTTGTTCGCTTTAGCGACAATTATTACTATGCGAGCCTTCCAAGAGGTGTCATTTGAAATCACAATACCTACAGTAGATCCCTTTCGGATATGATAACCTCCACATTGATGCCACTAGAAGTCCGAACTGGGCTAAAGCGCTTCCTAGATATACGCAAGTTACTGCAAATATAATTCTCAAGCTCATCAATAATTTGTAAGGTTATTCCGCATTTTGGTCAGGTGCATGTATCTGATACCCAATGAAACTACAGATCAAGCAGGGCAGAGTTAAAAAACTGATCAAGACACTGATCAAGACAATCATTTGGTGTAACAATTGACGACGAACTCGGCTGGAATATTGCCACATCGAAAATCTAACCAAAAAGATCGCTTCTGGAATCGATACCATGAAACGTGTTAGGCACTTGGTTCCTCAGACAACCTTACTTGAATATCTTTAATGGGGAACCTGTGGGGTAACTTTACAAGACGAAGGTGAACAAATTGCAGAATAGAGCAGCCCGCGTTTTTAACCTTCTCTGACGCTGATGCTGGCCAAATTGTTGGAAATTATGGGGTGGAAAAATCTTGATCGCCAGCTAAGCATAAAAAAGGCCACCATGGTATTCAAATGCCAACATGGGTTAGCTCGGGACTATTTAGCATACAAATTATTTCAAAAATAGTTTTATAGTGGCGCCACGCTGTAGAATGGCCTTCCTTGTGAGGCAAGGTGCGCAGAATCCCCCAGGTCGTTCAAACGCGCAATCAGCATTGCTCTATACCGCACGCTATTACAGAAAGAAGTTTTTTGATGGTGTAATTTATAGTTAATAGTTATAGAATCGTGTTCGGAATTGGGGGGTTGGGTGGGGGTACGCATTGGTAGCTAAAAGATGGTGTTAAGTATTTTTTGTAGTACCCACCCACCCTTCATACACAGAACACCGGAGTCGGGGCCGGGTCGGGCTCGGGGTGTCTTTTTTTTCCCCACATTTTGTTTCAATTTTTGACGTTATTCTCCTGTAATGTTATATTCGAATGTTCGGCATCGTTCCTTCATTTATGGTGGAAATTAGTCAAAAAAATATGGAACATACGGAAGCTACGTAAAGAGACATCTTTGTTTGTTTTTCGAAATTAAGAGAATTTCAGACTGAAATTGGAGTTTTTGTTGGGAATATACGCTAACTCCTTGAGACACTGAAGACTCGCTGAGCTCCACATTTTAAAACCACATTTTAATGTTTACTTCGTAAAAACCTCCGCAATACAATTCAAACGAAACAGAGCATAGCCACAGTTGCACGATAGTCGTTACACAACGTTCTCATTTGCTTGTTTTCGCAAAATTGTTTTCAATGTTCTTTTTTTATATAGTGATATTGGATTCGATCCCGTGAGGTCCGAATAGAAATGACTAGCAAGTTCCCATGCGACTCTGGCTTTACTACAAACCGTTTCTAGTAAAGACAGACAACAACATGACCTCAACACGAGAAAACGAGCAAAGTGACTGCGTGACGATCACCGTGGAACTGCGATTCTGGCAGTTGGCGTATATTTCATATACTCCAATTTCAGCATTTTCGGAAATTCTTAATTTCGAAAAACAAACTCCGATTTTCGGAAAGACTAAGTCAGATGCTCGCAAAAACCAACTTCGATTTTAAAACACACAAAAAAAATTAAAAAAACAGTCTGATTTAGAGCTTTCGCAGCTTCCATAAGTTCCTTAATGTTTCTGACTAATTTCCACCATAAAGAAAGGACAGATGCCGGTCATTCGAAAACAACAGTACAGGAGCAAACCCGTGTCTTTTCAGTTCCGTGACTCAAATAGTTACCGTTCACGTTCAGTGTAACTTGTGTGGCTCTTTAAAGGCGAGGTTCCTCGGACAAATGGTAAAATGTGTTATGCGCTGGTGTAACAATTTTCTGGTGTTAGACTTAAAATATTAGCGATACAAATAAAACTAATCAAAGTGATAACATAACTATAGATTACTTCATGGTTCGTGAGCGCGTATGATTTTTATTCACGAGTTGTGAAGGATCGCGTAAACGAATGAGTGAGCGAAGCACAGAGATAATAAAGAAAAAAACTTGCCGACCCAGCTAATGAAATCCCCTTTTTTGTTTCCTTCAGTCTCAGTCTTGGTAACAAGTCGTGTGCGTTCTCCGAGGAGGAAGATAGTGCAGTGAGCAGTGCTCAGACTCAGCTCGGTCATCGAGGAGCATTTAAAACAGGTGAGGGAAAAGAAGGTTCACTTGATAGAATATCATGAAAGACCGTGTCTTTTCCCTAAAACGATGCAAAACAAGTGCGTCAAAAAACATGGAACGTTTTTCAAAGTGCCGTGCAACGGAAATTGAAGCTATTAAGGTGGTTAAGTACCCAGAACACAGACAAGCAATTAAACCAATCAAACGCGACGCATGCATGTTGCATGCTTACGTTGTTGGTCGTGGTTATGCAGAGGGCGGCAAACATACTTGCTAAAATTCGTGCTGCACATGTAGCACGATTATTTATGCTCTTTTAACCAATGATATAATTGTTTTGTGGCATTGTCTTAGTCGTAGCCGTCGTCGTTTCCTAAACTCCTTGTTGCTAATGCTCCTTAGTGACTGAGGAAGTTTAAGAAACGACGACGGCTGCGGCTACGCCAAGGTCACATAGCGATAATGTTATATTATTTAAAAGAGGAAAAATAACTTGCTGAACGTGCGGCACACATTTCTACTCATGTTTTTGCGTTACTCTGAGCAAAGTTCATATAGGTGGACTGGTTGTGAAACTCATAAAACTTCGAAAGCGAGAACAGTGACATCGCGCTTCATGTCAACTAGACCGTGACCATGCGCAATCTTTTGGCCTCGTTTTGAATGAATTAATCGAAACTTTTGATTGGCTGCATTTTGAACAAAAGGGTGTGGTTTGCGCATGGTCAGGGCCAAAACAGCAAACAAAAACGTAAACCAAAGAAATATGTCGAGTGTCATATTCATCTCCATAAATTTCAGGTCTTCAAATTTGAGGTTTTTACGAGAACGTAATCATACAAATGTGAACCTTTCGTTATCCATACTCCGAAACCGCTCCTAGCCAGTTTAGTTTGAGGATACTTCGATCACATTGTGCCACGTGAACAAGATGGAAGAATAATGGCAAAAGCCTGAGACTTACGATGGAGCAAATTATATTTTGAGGTGACGTGTTTTTCGCCGCCGGTTGCTGTCGTGGATCTTAAAGTAGGGACCTTTATATGTACGACAAAACAACTAGGTGATTTCAGGTCTTTGTTATTTAGGCACAGTACCGTATATATGTGTGTTACAATGCGTGTCGCACGTGCAGCAAGATTGTTTTTCCTCTTCAGTTATCCAATGATATTATGGAGTTTTAGCAACGACTTCGGCTACGGCAACGACAACGCCACAAAGCAAGAATATCATTGGTTAAGGATTGAAAAATACTCACGTGCAGCACGCATTTCAATGCCGTAATTCACAAATCAACAACGTGAAATCACCCAATTTCAGGTTTTGACGACAACGTGAGCATACAACAGAAAATCGTTCACTTTTTATCTTCACTTTAGAACCTTTCCTATAAATCCAGTTACACGATAATTCGCCCCTTTTGTTGAAGGTGAACAAGATAGAATAATCGCGAAATACTTCACGTAGCGCTAAGTTATATTTTGAAGTAAAGTTGTAGTTGCCTTTGCCGTTGTCCTTTGTTAAAACTCCCTGCTATTGTTTTGTGGTGTTGTGGTTGCCGTAGCTGTCGCCGTTTCTTAAACTCCCCAAAGAAACGATGACAAATGCGGCAACGACAACGCCAGAAAGCTACGCCAGAAAGCTATGGTTGGTTAAGGGGGGTGGCACTTGATTACGGAAAGACAATGTTTGCTAAGGAAGCTTTTTAGTCAAAAAGCCCTAGAAAAAGGTTGTATGGATGGTTCTATATAGTATCTTTTTTCAATGGGCAATCTTACATCACTTCAATTAGAAGGCACATGCCCAATTAGTCCCAGTCCTCTGCGGTGTGTTTCAGTGAAAAACATCCAAAAACTCTCAGGAAACAAAAGAAAGAGGCGGTCCCATCATTTTTCGTAAACTGATCATGAAATTTCTATTTGGACAAAAGATGGAAGTGATAGAACACACTTGGCGAAAAAAAAGTAACTGAATTTAAAGGCACTCGAAAAATGATTATTTGAAGGGGTCCATAGCAACAGTTTGGTAGTTAAGAGCCCTCCCCCCCCCCCCCCCCTTGAAAAGAAAAAGAAATAATTGTGCTGCACGTGTGTTTGAAAATTTTTTTACGGCATTCTGCAAAACAATTAGTTGAAAGAACCACATTTACGGTTATGACGACTACGAGAGCATATAACATTGAATCGGTCATTTTTTAATCTTTACTTCAAAACCGCTCGTACCAACCCAGTTATACGATAATACTTCACCCATATTGTAAAACGTGGACAAAATGGAATAATCGCTGAGTTTTTAAGATAGCGTCAAGTTGCATTTTGAAGTGAGTCAGATGTTTTCGTTCCCGTCTAGTCTTCGTAGTTTCTTTTAAAAGCTCTGAGATACTGGAGCTTCCTACCAAAGAAAAGGAGACAGCGACAAGTGACGTCATCTCAAAATACAAATTTGCGTAATTTTAACCATTTGACTCCTGAACCGAAACCCATTGACTAGTAAAATTGTCTGGCGTTAGACAGAGTAAAATCTATTAAATGTCACTCTCACGAGTCAATGGGTTGTAATCACTGCGTAAAAAAATGATCTTTTTTATGACAAATATGTGCCGGTTATCCGGCATGCAGAAATGAAACTGGTGCGACAGGCGTTGAGTTTGTATTCTCACCTGCTCGTTGTTTGGCAGGGGACAGCAAAGAAACGAAGTAAAATGGAAAACCCGTTTGACTCCAATGATATAAAAGTTTATTCTCCTCGCTACTTTTATAGATCTCTTCGTTGGCAGGTCATGAGAATTTGGTGGTTTATCAGGGTGGTACCCTTGAGCTGACAATAATCTTCATTCTCAGTACTTTTTTAGCTGACAGTGCATTGAAATTGAGAGTTGAATTTACATACTGATCTCTCAGTCTTTTAGGTATGATTCATGATGGTCCGTACAATTCATGAGAAAATTTCTAAGACGATGATCCGACTCGAACTGTCTTCGAATTGACGGTTAAAATTGGCGACTTTCAGGGACATGAAATGCCACTGGGCCTCGTCTGTGGATGTGAATCTTCTCTATCAACTGTTTTTCAATAAAGAAATTCTTAGAAAAAGAAAGGCCGATGGGGTGACGTTGACTCACAGCCAAACACGTGTCTTTCAACAACTCGTCAGTGGCTCAAATGGTTGCCGTTTAAGTTCACATTGTGTAACTTGTGTCAGTTCCCTAAAGGCGACGTTTTTTTCGGAGAAATGATGAAATGTGTTAGGCGCTGCGATAAAGTGTCAATTTTATAGTGTTCAGTCGAGTTAAAATATTAGTGGTACAAATAAAACTAATCAAAGTGATGATTACAGAAAGAAAAAAAAACGTGCCGACCCTGCTATTGAAATCTCTTTTTGTTTCTTTCAGTCTCACAGTCTTGGTATCAAGTCGTTTGCGTTCTCCTCCGATGAGGATAATTGCTCAGACTCAGTCAACGAGGAGCATTTAAAACAGGTGAGAGAAAACAGGATTCATTCGATAGACTAACAAGGAAGACCGTGTGTTTCCCTAAAACGATGCAGAACAAATATGTCAAACATGGAACGTTTTCTCAAAGTGCCGTGCAACGCAAATTGAAGCTATTAAGGTGGTTAAGCACCCAGGACACAGACAAGCAATTAAACCAATCAGAACGCGATGCAGGTATGCGAGGCCGGCGCTAAGGAGACGCGGCAAAACGCGTGTGAGATTCTGATTGTTAAGCAAGCTGGCAAGACGTTTTCGTCTACCAATCACTGAGCGTAGCCGAACAAAAACCCTGTCAAATTCAGGTGGCTCCAACGGGATCCGAACCCATGACCCTCTACGATGCCGGTACAGTGCTCTGCCAACTGATGACTGAAGCCATTCATTTGAACGCCACATGAATATTTCAGCTGTCTACAAGGAGACAATTGCTTGGGAGACTAAGAGGTAGATAGTGGGGTAAGTGTGTCTCCAATAAGAGACAATTGCTTAAATTGTCCAGATAAGTGTGAGGATCACTTCTCTCTTTCGTCTTAACCCGCACTTGAAATATACATTCATTTCAGATACGATAAAGATACTTGGAGACTAAGGGGTAGATAGTGAAGGTTGTCTACGATAAGAGACATGTACTCGGGTACCCAGGGGCAGATAGTGGGGTAAGGGCTCAGTCTTTGACCCCCAGGAGTAATCAGCATGTAAATTCTTCTTATAATCGTAATAAAATGTCTGTCAAAGAGGTTATTGAGAAAGAAGAGAATTATTAGCTTATAAGAGATGTGATTTAACACCAAATTCTCATGACTACTCTACAAAGAAAGCTTTGGTACTATGTAGGAGAATGAACGTTTCTATCTTAACAAAGTAAATAAGAACACAAGAAAACGTTTTAAGAAATCCTCCGAGCCCTAACAACATGACGGTGGGGATGAAGGTTTTGTTTCCTTACGGAGAATGACGGTATGACCCTTGAACTCGGGTTGAAAGATGTTTTTATGGTAACCCTCAGGTAAGAGCATATCAGGACCCTCTTAAAGTCGCTGCTCGTGATAAGTAGAATAAACCGATGAAACTCTCTTGTTAAATTGATTTAATTCGTAAACAAAGCATTATATTTACACAAAGCAAAGTAATCGAGAAACTTCCTTGATAAGTCCTTTGAAAAAATTGCATAAAAAGGATACCAATGTTCGTTTCGCCTTGAAAACGCAGGAATATATATTAGATATTGCTTATGCACAATAAAAACACCATTTTAGCGAACACCTTGATAAATTACTTTATAAGGATGTTGTCAGATTTGTTGAACCTGAATGTGAAACGCTACAGCAATCTTTCCACCTTCATGGACCTAACATTGACGTACGTATTGATGCATCTTTTAAAGCACTGAATAGGCCTTTATTAAGCTTGAAAGAGAGGCTTAGAGGACAAAGACAAAGGAAAGTGAATATGTAAATATTTTTCACATTCATCTCATAGTGTTTTTAATTTTTGTCCTCACTGCCTCACTATCAAGCTGAATATTTGACGTTTTTAAAATGGCCTATTGAAACTAGCATTTGTCTTAAATAGTTGCCACTGAAATTCATTTGCTATTAACAAGTAAATAAATTTATTTTACAAGAATCTTGTCAGATTACTGAACCTGATTGTGAAAAGCCGCAGCATTCTTTGATATCATTACAGTAACTTTTAAACAGCATTCATGTACAGACAGTCTTAGACTACGTTTACACTAGGGGAAAAGTTTCCATTCTAATCTCTCGGGGTTTATAATACATTTACATGCTAATGTAGCATTCACATTTAAATAATATGAAAATACTTGAAAAAAAAAAGGTTTTACTTTCAAAGGATCTCAATTGGGCTAAACAATGAGTTAGCCAATTTGGTCTATTTAAAAAAAGAGACAAAGAATGTGGTGCAAGGAAACTGGCACTTTTAGCATTTGACCGGCTTGAGTTCTTTGTGAAATTGAAGTAGATTCAAAAAGGCAACTGACGGAAGTCACAAAAAGTCATCGGGTTGAGCGCCTGCTGTCTATCATCTTTGCGGACATCTTGAGTAGCACATCTTCCTTTCTACTTTATGTAAAATGCCTTAAACGCCGTATTAAGACCAAAAAATCAATTCTCCTTTTTCTTTGGATTTCAAAACTATGTTAAGTTAACACTAAGTGAACCAAGTCTTAAGCTTTGATTTCAAAATTTTAAATGACATTTTCCTATTAAATGGTCTGTCATTACTAACTTGAAAATCTGGAGAGAGCTGGATCGAGGAGAAAATGACATCAAATACTCACAGCTCACAGTGCGTGTGTACGCGGCTGACTTGATATGCAGCAGGGGAGTTTCGTGCTTTCAGACTTTTAAACTCGTGTTTTGCATATATAATAAACTACATTTAAGCGCTGAAACGTTTAACTAGTGAGTAAATGACGTCACTTACTCCTAGATCCAACCCTCTAATGTCCAATCGGTCAGTTTTCCAACGTGAGTAATGGCTGACCGCAAAATCCAAACAAACACACTTTCAAAATCCGAAGAAAAGGACTCGACTGTGATTTTTTTATCAGAGTAACACTTTAACTGAAACATATCTCAAAGGACAAACTGGGTGTCTTTCTATGTATGTAAGACCTTAATTTCTCGTGACGCACTAGCAAGAAAGTGACTTTTAACCTTTCAGTGCATGCTTGCCAACAAACAAGGGGTGAGGATTCAACAACAACAACACCGTGAACTCTAAAAGACAGTAACCCTTAAGCATGGACCACGACAACGGCAACGAGAACGCCATAAATTTGCATATTTAGCGAGCAAAAACAATAGCTTTGCACGCCCTGCACGTGCGTTTTACATTTTGATAGGTTTTTTTGGCCGTTCTCGTCTTGACTACGCCGTAAAAAGAACCAATTTGAGGTCATGTGGTGAACAAGAGCACATGACTATGAATTTTCAATTTTCTCTCTGAACATCCACACCGTTCTCATCAACTTTATTCTTGGATTATGTATTCACACTTTCCAAGCCGAACGACTTGGAGTAATCGCAAAATCATTACAGTAACGAGAAATAATAGGGAATTTAAGAAACGGCGACGGTTACGACTACGACATCGCCACAAAACAGTAATAGTATTGGTTAAAAGAGCATAAATAATCGTGCTGCACGTGAAGCACGGATTTTAGCAAGTATCGTAGCGGTCCTCTGCATAACGACGACGTCAAATCACCAAATTTGAGGTTTTGACGACAACGTAAGCATTCAACAGAGAATCCTTAATTCTCTATTTTAACTCTGAAACCGCTCGTACCAATTCACTTTTAGGATACTTCGCCTTCATTGTAGGACGTGAAAGAGACTGAATAATCGCGAAAGACTTATGATAGATAGAGCCATGTTATATTTTGAAGTGACGTTTTCGTCGACCGTCGCCGTCGTAGATCTTAAATTCCATATTTTTAGACAACAACCTTCTCGTAGCCGTTGTCGTCGTCCTTGCTTAAGGTCCCTAATATCGTAAGTCATGATCCTGTTGGCGTCGATGTAAACACTAAACCTTTAGAATGAAGATCACGCTCACCACCAAAGTATGATGCGAGGGTCTAAACTACGGGGAGGAGCAACAATGAAGTTGCCATACAAATTCACAGTAATAGGGGAGGTGTTTACTACGAGGGCCTGGGAAAGTGAAGTAGCACCCTCCGCACCAATGGAGTTACAAAACAAATCCAAAGTAGTAAGGGAGGTGTTTACTGCGAGGGCCTGGGAAAGTGAAGTAGCACCCTCATCACCAATGGAGTTGTCACCCAAATCCAAAGTAGTAAGGGAGGTGTTTACTGCGAGGGCCTGGGAAAGTGAAGTAGCACCCTCATCACCAATGGAGTTGCCAGACAAATCCAAAGTAGTAAGGGAGGTGTTTACTGCGAGGGCCTGGGAAAGTGAAGTAGCACCCTCAGCACCAATGGAGTTGCCAGACAAATCCAAAGTAGTAAGGGAGGTGTTTACTGCGAGGGCCTGGGAAAGTGAAGTAGCACCCTCATCACGAATGGAGTTGTTAGACAAATCCAAAGTAGTAAGAGAGGTGTTTACTGCGAGGGCCTGGGAAAGTGAAGTAGCACCCTCAGCACCAATGGAGTTTTCATACAAATCCAAAGTAGTAAGGGAGGTGTTTACTGCGAGGGCCTGGGAAAGTGAAAAAGCACCCTCAGCACCAATGGAGTTGTAATGCAAATTCAAAGTAGTAAGGGAGGTGTTTACTGCGAGGGCCTGGGAAAGTGAAGTAGCACCCTCAGCACCAATGGAATTGTTACACAAATCCAAAGTAGTAAGGGAGGTATTTACTGCGAGGGCCTGGGAAAGTGAAGTAGCACCCTCAGGACCAATGGAGTTGAAAGACAAATCCAAAGCAGTAAGGGAGGTGTTTACTGCGAGGGCCTGGGAAAGTGAAGTAGCACCCTCAGCACCAATGGAGTTGTCATGCAAATTCAAAGTAGTAAGGGAGGTGTTTACTGCGAGGGCCTGGGAAAGTGAAGTAGCACCCTCAGCACCAATGTATTTGTGAGACAAATCCAAAGTAGTAAGCGAGGTGTTTACTGCAAGGGCCTCGGAAAGGGCAGCAATTCTCGTACGTAATCTGAAGTATATTCGAATTTCCGTCAAATCAAGACTTTTGCCAAAGGTATAAGCTAACTTAGCATACAGGTTTTCGGAGCAAGTTTTAGATTCCCCAATGACATCTAAAACCAACTTCACGTACAACCACGCATCAATCGGAGATCTGCGGCCTCTCACATTTACAAGTGAGGCAACGCCATTCACAATCGACACTGCCGTTTCCTCGGATTGCGAGGATATGATTCCACTCATGAACATAAAAACTTGATTTAGTTCACGAAGATATCTTTCGTCAGTCAGAACTGACTTCTTATCAATTTCTCCATCCAGGATAGAAAACGCAAGATGTAGACCAGAAAAGAATTCTTGAAAACTCTTGTGAAAAAAACTATAACGGAAACAAGGCGTTCTCTTACTACCGCCAGCCTGGATCGAGAGAAAGCCAAATTTAATGAAAAGACTTTCCGTGAAATTCCAACGGACGTCATCGAAATGCTGCTCTCCTTTAAAAAGAGATTCTAGCGCCATTCTCCCTAGGGTCATCAGTTCCTTCTTGTAAACTACAAGAAGGTCTTCAGCACTACGTGGTAAATGGTTCTTCATTTCGTATCGCCTCAAAACGAAGACAATGATCTCTACGTACAGCTGTGTTCTGTTGTTTGGTAGAACGCCGCCAAAATCTTCGAAAAGCAGACAGAGCAGAAGTGTATTCAAAGAGTTTTTAGTTAGTTCATTTAAATTCCCTTCAGTGTGCTCATCAGCATCATACGGATGCCACAGTACATTTATCAGCTTCTCTCCCATTTGCACTGCGTGTCGAAAATACTTCCTTATAAAACACTCCGCATCACTTCCCGTAAATCCAACAATCTCCAACAGTGTGTCCGAGTAAGGTCTTACTTTAATTCCTGCTTCGTGACGAGAAGTAAGAACAATGTTACAACCAGGGAGCAGCTTTCTTTGAATAAGACTAAAGTACACAGCCAATTTTTGAGGGTCTGCCTCATCCAACCCATCGAGCACTAACAGGACTTTAGAAGGGTTTTCTCGCACGAACCGGAAAAACGTTTCTTTCAACTCTGGGTCGACTTCTTCCGGCAGAATGTGATCGTCGATAGCCTCCCAGATGCTAGAATCAATGTCACGACATCTGAGGAGCAGGAGCACCTCTACTCTTGGGAAAGACGCATCCCATTTGTGGTCTTGTTTAGTTGCCCAATCATATGCCAGCTTTTTACAGTAGGTCGTCTTTCCCATGCCGGGTTCGCCCTCAATCAGGACAACTCGCGGATGTCGGCAATCTTCGTGTGATGTAAAAATACTTGTCATGTTGGTGATTTCTTTCGCCAGCGTTCCGCGTGTCTTTTCTTTTGCGACTATCCTAAGTCTGGTGAAAATGTTCTCTAGTTGGAAGCTGAACCCTTCATTCCAAGGAAGTGGCAAAACCACCCTTTCATTCGTTTGGTAAATGTGTCTTATCGATTCTATGATATGACTTTGACATGAAGAACTAGCTGCAAAACAAACAAACACCAAGAAATAGGGTCAATTTAGAGGTCGATTAATTCAAAATTCTTCGCTTCTTCTAGGTTTTCTTTTTAATTTTTACATCAGTGAGAGACGATTTCCCATTTTAAAGCCAAAATCCATCTTTGCCTATTATTCCACGTATTTCCTAGCTAATCCGATTTTTGATATTGTTAATGAATTTAGAGGTTTCACTGGTTTGCAAGCCCTCTTGGCTGAATTTTTTTTATGTATCGCCGCTTTTAAAGTCATTTCTGCTACGCAAACGAGAACAGTTTCTAAATGTATGTGCTGTTTTATCCACGTAAAGAAAACGTTTGTTTTC